>NC_081544.1:31068292-31080181 GCF_901000735.1 Corylus avellana | reverse complement strand
TTGCATGTAAAATAGTGAGTTTTTAATTATTCATAATTTTAAAAATTAAATTATAATTTTATCAATGTTAAATCATCAGTGAATTAACAGAGTTAAGGTTCGATCTTAGGATATTTAGTTCTGATATTATGTTAAATTATCAACTATCCTAAAAATTTAAGCTAATACAAAAAAATAAATTTAATCACTTAACCATTACTTTAACAATTAAATATTTAACGACAATTTTAAAATTACTTAAAAATTAATTTTTAGAGCGATTGCCTATGGGTGACCTTTGGAGGCCCCGATCGGTCCTTGCGAAGTTGTGATACGTTTGGGGTGCATTGCAAGCCATATTAATATTTAATATGTATACTTTTTCTTTTTGGTTTTTGGTCCATGTTTTAAGGGGTCCAGCAATTAAAAAAATGATTTTATTATATTTTTTCATTCATTTTGTTAAACAAAATAATGAGAGGCTATGCTTTTCCATTTTCTAGCCTGCCACCTAGCAAATAGACAAAATCTTGGCCAAAATGATGAATTATGGGATATATAGAGACAAATACGAGGTGGCATATGGGGCTAGGCACTTCAAATTTGTTCTACTTTGGGAAAAAAGCCGCAAGGCTACTAAGGTCCGTTTATGAGCGCATTTTTTAAAAATTAATTTATGTTTTTAAATTAAATGATAATTTTTGAGTGTTTGAGATTACGATTTTAAAAATGAAAATTTTATAATCGTGAAAAAATTCGCGATTTTTATAAACTGACTAAGGGTACTTATTTGAAAAATGAGAATTTAAACAAAAATTACGATTTCTCTTAAAACAATATATGGCGTAATATTTACCTATTTGGCCATGAAACCGCAATTATATACTAATGTTATTCAAAAACTCAATTGATAAAAAAAAAAAAAAGTATTACTTAACATGTTTTACCAAACATCTATATCATTTTAAAAAGTAACAATTTCAAAAACACATTTTTTAAAATCTCACTTATTAAAATCGATTTCCCAAACATACCCTAAATATATAAATACTTTTGTTCTTCATTTTATTAGACTAATTAATTAGCTACTCCCAATATTCAGATTACTTATTCAATCTATGCCGTATACGTTGAATACAATTTTTTCTTTTTCTTTTCGTGTATATATGTAAACCCAATAAAAAAAGAATAAGTTAAGAATATAAAATAATATTTGTATTTAAATAAGATTAATAGTCGAATTAAAATGGTGGGAGAGCTCGAGCAATGAAGGACATTTTTCCCGCCAGATTGTCACGGACAAGGAGTTGTTAGCAGAGGACGCTTTGTCAGCCCGAGTCCCACAAAACCAAAGTGGTCCCCATCAGCGCGTGAGCAGAGCTTTGTGCCTGTCTGTACACGTTTCGAACGAGAGGCGCCCCCACGTATTAATTGAAACGACAAGTAGGCCACGTTCTGTTTTTCAGTCCTATACACAGAAGAAGAAATCACTCAGAGTACTGGTCCCCGACGGCGACGGACTCCATATATACCGTTTACTCATTGCCCACGGGTAACCCAGAGCTCCAATAGCGATAGATGGATCCAGCTGTGCGATGCCTCTCTACGTACAGTTTGCACGGTACAGTTGTCGGGGAGCTGTTGGGGCTTACAGCTGGCTGGGTCATGGATCATGGATGGATGGCGCGCGAAGGCCGGATTTTCATAGCCGGAGACAGAAAAGGGTGGCTGTCTGAAAGCTGACTGATTCTTAACGGCTCGTTACGTACATTTTTTTTTTTCTCTGGCACGTGACACTTCTGCCACTGTCCACTCTTAAAGCATTGAAATCCCACGTGATATACGAAAATTTATTTATCTGATTATAACTAGGGCGGATAATATAATCCGCGAAGACTTAAATTTACCGTTATGGTTTAAGTTAATTGAGTTTAGGTTATAATGAGTCGTGTCGTGTCAACCTACAAGTTGTTTATTATTATTATTTAATTTTTTTTTAACTTAAACTTTTAACCAAAAGAGAAAAAAAAAAAAAAAAAATGGCATTCATTTGTTCAGTATTGCATGGTATAAATGTCCATTGGAATGAGGCACACCTTAAAATTGAGCTAAATAAATTGTCCATATGTTTGTTGAATTTATTCAAGTTATTTTAAGATATGTTGAGATTTACATGCTCAAACTCAATTACCACTAATAATAGATCCATGAATTATCTTTTGTTGTTTTGGAGGCTTTCTATCAATTCTCTCAAACACAATTCTTTTTCAATTAAGAACTGCCACATTGCTGAGATTTTGCCATTTTGGTTTGGATATAAAAATTAAAATGACTCATTGTCGGGTCATGCCGGAACCTATTGAGTCGTGTTGTATTACCCGTTAAGAAAACATGTCGTGTTCAGGTTTGGGTAGTTCGACACGTTTATATAAATGTGTCGGATTTGGGTTGGCATAAACGGGTTCGTGGGTCAACCGGATTGACACTAACTCGACACGCCAACCCATTTTATTAGCCCTAATTGTAATGACCTTATAGGGAGAAGATGTGGAGTAATGTTAAAAGTCACTCTTGCGTTTTTTTTTTTTTTTTTTCACTCAAAAAATGATGTGACTTCTAAAATTATTATTTGCTTTATGATTGATTATTATTGAATTTTGATAGAATAATGATTTTAAAAGTCACCTCATTATCAGAATGACACAAGATAAATATAAAAGTGACTTATAAAATTACTCAAATAATGTGAGTGGGGCCTCAATTTGAATAATTTAAATTTATTGGTTTGTTGTCTTTTTATGATGTGGTATAAATTTAAAATTAAATAAACCCTCACCAACACAAAAAGAAAGATATAAAGAAAAATTTGGGTGTGAATGGAATTGGGAAAAAGCAACTCTTGTTTATTTATTTATTTTTTTAAAAAAAGAAAATAAAAAGTTTGCTTGGCACTTACGGGACATAAAGAAATCAATTTTAGGTTGGCTGGTAAGAGTTGGGTCCAATAAGATTTAGCTATAATTATCAATCTTTAAAAGCAAATTTAGTGCGTGACATGTCCTTTTGTACGTTTCTTTTATACAAAATTTTGCGCATACATATATATAAATAAATAAATAAGCCCATTTTCAGCATGTGACCCAATTGTTGTGGATTGGGATTTCGTACCACAGTTGTACATATTTAATTCAAGCCAATTAGATTGGACCCACGAACTATTTTCTTTGTTTGCTTAATGTCAATAACTTTATAGCCACTGTTGTCATTGTCGGTCCATATGATTTACAGAATGACGGATTGATACGGATAGGGTTTTATTGAATGCCATAAAACATTACTTTTGCATATGGACCTGATAGAAGGTTTTCTTTCTTTTTTTTTAAAAAAAAATTGTTACAATAAGTGGAGAATTCTAAATCATTACATGAAAATAGTTTTGGGACAAGAGCCAACAACACCAAAAACTGCTAAAGATTAAACCCATTATTGTTGCAGATTTGGGCTTCACAGTTTCACCAGTCCACAGGCTCAACACAAGCTTGTGTTGAATCTGTTGATGTCGTTTTAATTGTAAAGCCCATTACCCTGTTATTGTTTCTCTCTCTCTACAGTGTCTACACCCCTTGGGCCACCGCTTCGGACAAGACCCAAAACCCACTACCTGTAGAACCGCCACCTGCTCACCTATCAGACCCTCCCAAGAAGGCTTCGCCACCTCAGGCGCCAGGAGGCGCTCCTCTGCCGCCGCTGCCACCACCTCAGGTAGCTCACGAAATGCTATAGGGACCACCACTGGGCAGATGGAGGAGCTCAAGATCCAGTACTGGGAGTACTATTGGAAGTACGCTTCCCAGAGGGGAAATGGGATTTGTTCACGAATGGGTTCTCCATTTGAATCTGCATAAGCCGATGGAGTGGTTTTTTTTTTTTTCATTACCTATTTTAACTAAAAATGAGAAATTGCTAAGTCATTGTGCTCTAACAAGAAGTCAATTACTAACCATCTTAATTGCCTTATTATTACTATTTTGAGTTTAAGATTACGTCCAAAGAAGCTCTATTGAAGTTTAATATAGGTGGCTTTTGCCAAGTAATACTAAGGAAACAGGCACGAAAATACTTGTGCGGAAATAAAGGCACAAATTGTTTACAAACTGGGTTCTAGGAGCTCTAATCCCTATATATTATCTATAATATTTTTTATTGGATCGGGCTTTTAATCATTTTATTTAAAAATTAATTAGTGTCTAGTTAGAAAAGTCAAAACTTTTCATGACATTTAAAATTGTATCTCGCAAGACATGTTCTAAAAATTGTCCAAGTGAACAGAGTGGCATTGTTACACCTCAACTATTTCATTAACGCACCTTAAACCATATTCGATATAACTTTAAGGAATACATGTATATATACATAATAATTAATATCCCTTGAGGTTTTTTCATCCTAAATGAATATTGCGAATCCCTCAATGAGTATTTGTCACAAAGAAGCAAAAAAAAGGCAAAGTATCCTTGTCGCCTCAAGCATACTAAATCTCATGTAATAATAGCTATACACCAGTCTGACTGAATTGTTCTAATTTGGTATATGCTACGTGCTTTTTGTTTGCCAGAAAATTCTTTGATGGTTCCAAGGAAAAAAAAAAATAGAAAAAGGAATTGAATGTTTAATATCCTAAACTTCAATTCGATTGACTTCTTTTGATTTCCTTTCATTCTCTCTAAAGCTATCATCGTGTTCCACTCACTGACTTTTTGCTACCATTGCCTCAAAATAACAAAAGCAATCTTATTTTTTTTTTAGCAGTGATTTGAATTATCTGTAGTCGGCTGCAGCAGTCCGGCCTCCATCCAGCTGGCCATCAAGGACCATCTCTCTTTTGGTTTTTTTTTTTCTTTCTTTCCTTCTTTTTTGACAAGTCGAAGGACCATAGCCACTGAATTAAATCCTTAAGTGATTGTGTATTTGTCTCTGCATTGATCGATAATCCTTTCAGCCTCTCCCTCCCAATGTACTTTTAGCATTTCTCTTGTCCCTGCCTTCAACCCCAACCTCTTATCTTTCTTTTGGTAAATAAAAGCAAATATTTAATTGACTGATCGTATGTAGAATGTACCTTCTCTTGTCAGTCTCTCTGTCACTCATGCCCATAAGTTCGCTATGAACGTCATTGGGACTCAAAAGCAAAGAGCTTTCCTAAAACATGACATCGATTTATTACTAAAAGATTCACCACCTAGATAGACTACTGTTACATTCCTAACAACTCGGTCATTCTGTGTGTTATTTCTCCAATTATGTACTTTTTTTCTTTTTTTTTTTCTTTTTTATATAAATCAAAAACCCATAAGGGGGCGCAACACAATTACAATGGGGGCGCAACACAGAAAAAAACAGGGAAGCGCGTGACACGGTAAAAAGAGAGTGCTCTAGACACCCAGCAATACCCTAAGCTCACAAGGAGCACCCAAAAGAAAGACCCTCAAAGCTAACACCCAAAAGAAACTGAACACCCTACATAAAAGCCTACACCCTACATGAGTACAGGTGCCCTCTCACTTGAAGACGCGTTTGATATGTTTTGTAGGGGATCGAGTGGATTTGGCCCATACTGGATCATGTTTTGGGATATTGGAAAGAAAGCATTGAAAAACTTGAAAAAGTACTCTTCATGAAGTATGAGGAAATGAAAGAGCAGCCAATTGCCAATCTGAGGAGGCTGGCTGACTTTTTGGGGTGCCCTTTTTCTTCGGAAGAAGAGGCAAAAGGTGTAGTGAATGATATCTCAAGGTTATGTAGTTTTAACAATTTGAGAAACTTGGAGGTGAATAAAAGTGGAAAAGGATCACTCGGCCAGGAGAACAACATATATTTTCAACGAGGTCAAGTTGGAGACTGGATGAATTACTTGACAACTGAGATGATAAAGAAATTGGACCGCATTACTGAAGAAAAGTTTCATGGTATTGGGTTAAGATTTTAGGTACGTATTTAGGCGCTGCATCATATATAATTAATTTCCCGTATTTAAGTATATATTGTGTGTTGGCATCTAATCAGCCTTCGAATAAATTTTAGTGTATTCTTGATTCGGTTGTCAACTATATATATGTTGACATCTGATCAATCTTCAATTACTTTTTTATTTGTGTCCACTGTTTTGATTGTCAACATGCATGTATGTTGACATATGATCAACGTTCAATAAAATGTAATGTTATTTGTATTCTCTTTGATATATATATATGTGTGTGTGTGTTTAAAAATTAAGTTTTGACGCTTATTAAAATTAGGTTTCACCTTTCATTTATATTTTGGTTCTAGAATGAAAAATTTCCATTTGGTCGCTAATTGATGGGTTGTTTGGGTGAGGATCTTAGTTATATATAGAGAGCGGATGTATTGTTAAAATGTTGATTAATAATTAAATTTACATCTTTTTATAAGCATAAACTTTTAGGATAAGTGATGATTTAACATGGTATCAGCTAAAGGTCCATAGATTGAATATTGACTTCGTCAATTCACCTCACTTGTTTTTGGGGGAGGGGAGAGAGTGGTAATTAAATAATTAAATTTATATTTTCTTATAAACTTAAACTTTTAAGATAACTAATGATTTACTATACATGAAATGAATCACAAAACAAGGTGAGAGACTTCAACCCTCTACTCGCCAACAACTCTCATGTTCTTGTGCCCTTCTTGGATATCAATCTCTATACTGAAAATTAGGTTCCAGACCTCACCTCCTTTGCCTTTCCAAGGCTCTAGCTTTTCAACTCATTTACCTTTTGTTGTGCTACCGACATCTGTGAAAGACTCGGGTTGCAAGATTGTGTATTTGTGTTAGAACCCTAATTAAGAACACTTTTGTGTCACTTTGGCACTTCACCAACAAGTCGAGACCAACGATTCAGGGCACCATTTCAATTGAAAATGCTTTTGACAAGTTTTGTAGGGGAGTGAGTTTTTACGGGCCTGCCTTATTGGGACAATGTTTTGAGACATTGGAAGAAAAGCTTAGAAATGCCTCAAAATATTATTTTCTTGAGGTTTGAGGAAATGAAAGAGCAGCCCGCTGCCAATTTGAGGAGATTGGCTCAGTTCCTGGGGTGCCCTTTGTCCCCATAAGAAAAGGCCCAAGGTGCATGTAGTAGAGGATAATTTCTTAATTAAGGTTGTGTAGTTTTGACAATTTGAACAGTTTTTATTTTTATTTTTTATGTAGTTTTTTATTTTTTGTAAAAAAAAAAACAATTTGAACAACTTGGAAGTGAATAAAAGTGGAAAATTGTCTGGCACACCGGGAGGAGAACAATGCATTTTTTCATCGAGGTGAGGTTGGAGACTGGATGAATCACTTGACGGCAGAGATGATAGAAAAATTAGACCACGCGCAACTCATAAGAGAAGTTTCATGGAACTAGGGCCTTGTTTGTTAAACAACAATGCTTTTCCAAAACACTGTTCACAATAAAAAAAAATAAAAAAATAAAATAATGATTGGTATAGAAAAGTAAAAAAATGGTATTAAAAAGTGAAATTTTTTTATTTTGTAGTATTTTTTTTATTTGAATAGTAGTAAAAAGTAAAAGAGAAAAAAAAAATAAAAATAAAAAGTTGCCATTCATTTGTTTTGTATTGCATGCTATAGATGTCCATTGGAATTAGACACGTACCTTAAAATTGTACTAAATAGATTGTCCATATGTTTGTTGAATATATGCAAGTTATTTTAAGATATGTTGAGATGTACATGCTCAAACTCAATCACCACTAATATTAGATTCATGAATTAGCTTTTGTTGTTTTGGAGGCTTTCTATCAATTATCTCAAACACAAATCTTTTTCAATTAAAAATTGTCACATTGCTAGGATTTTGCCATTTTGGTTAGGCTATAAAAATTAAAATGACTTTACTGTCGGGTCAAATCGAAACCTATTGACAGCTAAATAAAATGTATTCACGGGCCGAGTCATGTCAACCCGAAAACGACGCGTTTATCTAAACAGTTACACATGTCATGTTGTATTACCCGTTAAGAAAATGTGTCGTATTCAGGTTTTGGTAGTTGGACACGTTTATATAAATGTGTTGGATTCGGGTTGGCATAAACGGATTAGCGAGTCAATCGGGTTAACACGAACCCGACACGCCAACCTATTATTTCAGCCCTAATTGTAGCGACTCTATAGGGAAAAGATGTGGAGTAATGTTAAAAGTCACTCTTGTGTGTTTTTTTTTTTTGACTCAAAAATTGATGTGACTTCTAAAATCATTATTGACTTTCTGATTGATTATTATTAAATTTTGATGAAATGATGATTTTAAAAGTCAACTCATTCTTAGAATAATACAGGATAATGATAATGATGATCCAACTTGAAGAGTGACAATATATAAGAGAATACGAACTACACTTTATTGAAGATTGATCAAGTGTCAACATAAACATTGACAATCGATCAAAGCACAGTACACACAAGACATTTTATTGAAGATTGATCGGATGTCAACAAACTAGTTGACAATTGACAATCGAATCAGAGAACACTGATAACATTACACATTGACGAGAACCTAGGGATCTATTTATTTATACAATAATAATAATAATAATGAAAATGATGATGCAACTTGAATATCTAAACTCTTAGTCCAGTTCCATCAAACTTCTCTTCCGTGATGCGATCTATTTTTTCTATCATCTTTGCCGTCAAGTGATTCTTCCAATCTCCAACCTCACCGCGACGAAAAAATGCATTGTTCTCCTCGCCGGCAGGCAATTTTCCACTTTTATTCACCTCCAAGTTGCTCAGATTGTCAAAACTGCACAATCTTAAGATATTATCCTCTACGCCTTGGGCCTTTTCTTCTGGGGAAAAAGGGCACTCCAAGAACTCAGCTAGTCTCCTCAGATTGGCAGCTGGATGCTCTTTCATTTCCTCAAACTTCAAGAAAAGTATCTTTTGAGGCATTTCTAAGCTTTTCTTCCAATATCCCAAAACATTGTCCCAATAAGGCCCGTACAAACTCACTCCCCTACAAAACTTATCAAAAGCCTCTTCAAGTGAATTGGTGCCCCGAGCAGTTGGTCTCAACTTGTTGGTGAAGTGCCAAAGTGAGACAAAAGTGTCCTTAGGGTTCCTACACAAATACACAATCTTGCAAGCCGAGTCTTTGACAGACGTCGGCAGCAAAGCAAAAGGCAAATGAGTTGAAAAGAGCCTTGGAAAGGCAAAGGAGGAGAGGTCCGGAACCTGGCTTTGAGTGTAGAGATTCATGTCCAAGAAGGGCACAAGAACATGAGGGTTGTTGGTGAGCAGAGGGTGTTGTAGAGGGTCCCGCCGATAGCGCACCCGGTTGACCAAGGCGAACAAGATGGCCTTCAACCAAGTGGTGCCGGCTTTGGGAGTGGTGACAAGGAGGATGTCGGTGTGGTGAGCTTGGAAGTGTTTTTGGAATGCAAGAACACCTTTCATGTATCTAGTTGAGATCCAACAACCTTGGTATTGATGGAGATATTTTGCAACCCAGCCTGTTTCTCTAGGCAGGGAGGATACGACGTCGCTGCATTCTTGCGGCAGTTCATCTTCTTGCAAGTAGTTGGGAAGCGTAGAAGAAGGTGGTTGAAGTGAAAGCATTGTAATTTGTTGTCGTATCCCTCTCGATCTATATATATATATATATATATATATATATATAATGAGAAATGTTAAATATTTTTTTTGGTGTCTTTTCAATTATAACGTAACTTTTAAAATTACCGTTAAATTTGAAATTATCATTATTAACTTTTAATCTATCGGTGATTTAATTACAATTTAATCATAATTGTGTCGTACAATGTAAATATCCAAACACAACTTTTTTATTATATATATATATATATATACCCAATAAAAAAAAGAAGAAGTTAAGAATAGAAAATAATATTTGTATTTAAATAAGATTAATAGTCGAATTAAAATGGTGGGAGGGCCCGAGCAATGAAATGAAGGGCATTTTTCCCGCCAGATTGTCACGGACAAGGAGTAGTAAGCAGAGGACGCCTTTTCAGCCCGAGTCCCGCAAAACCAAAGTGGTCCCCAACTCCCCCATCAGCGCGTGAGCAGAGCTTTGTGTCTGTCTGTACACGTTTCGAACGAAGGGCGCCCCCACGTATTAATTGAAACGACAAGTAGGCCACGTTCTGTTTTTCAGTCCTATACACAGAAGAAGAAATCACTCAGAGTACTGGTCCCCGACGGCGACGGACTCCATATATACCGTTTACTCATTGCCCACGGGTAACCCAGAGCTCCAATAGTTGTCGGGGAGCTGTAGGGGGTTACAGCTGGCTGGGTCATGGATCGAGGATGGATGGCGACTCATGGCGCGCGAAGGCTGGATTTTCATAGCCGGAGGCAGAAAATGAGAAAAGGGTGGCTGTCTGAAAGCTGTCTGAAAGCTGACTGATTCTTAACGGCTCGTTACGTACATTTTTTTTTTCTCTGGCACGTGACATTTCTGCCACGGTCCGCTTTTAAAGCATGGAAATCCCACGTGGTATACGAAAATTTATTATCTGATAATAACTAGGGCGGATAATATAATCCACGAACAGGAAAATTTACGGTTATGGTTTAGGTTAACCGAATTTGAGTTATAAATGAGTCGTGTCAATCTGCAGGTTGTTTATTATTATTATTTAATTTTTTAAAACTTAAAATTTTAACCAAAAGAGAAAAAAAAAAAAAAAAAAAAAAGGCATTCATTTATTCTGCTTTTAATTCTATAGATGTCCATTCGGAATGAGACACACCTTAAAATTGACCTAAATAAATTGTCCATATGTTTGTTGAATTTATGTAAGTTATTTTAAGATATGTTGAGATGTACATGCTCAAACTCAATCACCACTAATAATAGATCCATGATAGCTTTTGTTGTTTTGGAGGCTTTCTATCAATTCTCTCAAACATAATTCTTTTTCAATTAAAAATTGCCATATTGTTGAGATTTTGCCATTTTGGTTAGGCTATAAAAACTAAAATGATTCACTGTTGGGTCATACCGGAACCTATTGACAGCTAAATAAAACGTGTTCATGGGTTGGGTCATGTCAACCCGAAACGACGCATTTATCTAAACAGTTATACATGTTGTGTCGTGTTACCCGTTAAAAAAACGTGTCGTATTCAGGTTTTAGAAGTTCGACACGTTTATATAAATGTGTCGGATTTGGGTTGGCATAAATGGGTTCGCGGGTCAACTGGGTTGACACAAACCCGACACGCCAACTTATTTTTTCAGCCCTAATTGTAACGACCTTATAGGGAGAAGATGTGGAGTAATGTTAAAAGTCACTCTTGTGTTTTTTTTTTTCTCACTCAAAAAATGATGTGACTTTTATTGAATTTTGATGAAACGATGATTTTAAAAGCCACCTCATTCTTAGAATGACACAAGAGAAATACAAAAGTGACGTATGAAATTACTCAAAGAATGTGAGTGGGGCTTCAATTCGAATAATTTCAATTTTATTGGTTTGTTGTCTTTTTATGATGTGGTATAAATTTAAAATTAAATAAACCCTCATCGACACAAAAAGAAAGATAAAAAAATAATAATAATAAAATAAAATAAAATATTTTTTTTTTTTTAAAAAAAGGGTGTGAATGGAATTGGGAAAAAGTAACTCTTGTTTTTTAAAAATTAAAAAAATAAAAAAAAATAAAAGTTTGCTTGGCACTTACGAGACATAAAGAAATCAATTTTAGGTCGGCTGGTAAGAGTTGGGTCCAATAAGGTTTAGCTATAATTATCAATCTGTAAAAGCAAATTTAGTGCGTGACATGTCCTTTTGTACGTTTCTTTTATACAAAATTTTGTGCATACACATATAAATAAATAAGCAATT
>NC_081544.1:31065634-31068192 GCF_901000735.1 Corylus avellana | reverse complement strand
TGCTATTCAAAAAAGAAAAAAGAAAAAGCCAAATGACCATGAATTTGCTGCAAAAGACCTATGGTAGCTGTGACGCTTGTAGTCCACGCCGCTGTGACTATCTAAAGCGAACACCACGGTGGCGGCCACCACCATCAAGTATAAATTGCAATAGTTTTTCTTTTCAAAATTTTATCAATCATATTTTTGTTTCTAAATCCTACATACTATACTTTTTTTCAAATGTGGCCCTCCAAATCAATTCTCAAAAAAGTCCCTTCTTCAAAACCCAAAATACTTGTCAAAACTTTACTAAATCGACCGTCTCTCTTGCTTCCAAACCTGACACAACTGAATTACAAATCTGTAATGAAAGAAATTTAAGTGAAAACAAGGCTGAGTTTAATTGACACGAGTCTTCCAAAAAAACTAAAAAAAAAAACACTTGTATTAGGTAAACAACACAATAACCATATCCCTACAGAATGAAAAGTAAGCAACTTTTGTAATGCATACACGAGAACACAGTAATTGAATTTTACAGTGTTTTAATTTAGAAGACAACAAGAACTTTTACTCCCATTTTCCCCTACTCTGCTTACTGTGGTTGAAATCATATGTTAATAACAGGCTCCCATCCATTCGTTTCACCACAAACCTCTCAACCAAAACATAAAAACCAAAATTCCTCCACCCCCCATTACCTCCAAACTCCTCCACTCTCTTCAGTGTCACTTGCTTCTCTTCCCCCCCAACCCATCCAACCCTTTCCTGCTCCCACTTCATTCTCTCAACGACTAGTAAGCTCAACCCCGCACTCACTTCTTCTCCCTTTTCGCTGAAGCTCCTAAACCACATCACCCCATCAACCACATTTACACCCGCAGCTTCCCTTCCAGCAACTGAGACAACTTCTCTTTGAACAACAGCATCCACAGCCACACCATTGCCTAGGCTTTCATTATCATATTCACATGCGAACATTCGTTCCCATCTCTGCTCGAGCGTGATCTCATAATACCTTGATCTACGCATTTGATTTTTCAATGGAAGGAGTCCTTCCCTAACAAACATGAAAGGAGAATACCACTTTCCTACAACCACTGGCTGACAACTCTTGTTCGACAGCGGGAAGTTGAAGTTTGGAAGGCGACCACGGAGGGCATTGTCTACGCCTGGTGCGTCACCTAAATGGAAATCGCGGGGAGTTGAGGTATACACTTCCCACACTACTGTTCCGAGGAAAGTTGGAGGGGACCCATCTAGAGATAAGGATTTGACGACAAAACCCCCACGCGGGCCACGCTTTCGAAATATCTCAAATTGCTGGTCTGCGTCGTTGGGATCCAAAGGCTTTAGTGGCACATCACGAACATAACTGAAGCAGAAGCAGCTTCCCTTGTCCTCCTCTTTGGAATTTGCATACGCTTCCCTGCAAGGCTTTGAACATAAATTAGAATTTTTGGGAGGGGGGGTGGGGGGGGATCGGATATACAAAGTTAAAAGTGCACTGTAAGGGTCTGGTTAAGTGTAAGAGGGTAGGATCTAGATATCATCAGAGTAATATCGAAGCCCTTTTCTTCTATGTTTGATTTCATACACAAAATTGTTTTTAAGACCAAAAATGCAAACTTCAAACTTGTGTATGAACATAGATGATCAAGCAGCCATGAATAGGAACAACTAACAAGGGGGATATCAGAGAAAAAAACATACCCTTTATGTCTCCCTCGTCTCTTTATTGCATAGTACCGATTGGAAGATAGTGGCTGATTAAAAACTGGAATTAAGGCTGCGTAACAATAAGAAGCATCTTCGTTTGTTGAATACCGAAGCGTGAGGTTTTTGTTCTGAGGGAAAGGTAGGTCCTCGATCTCATGAGCCTTGCACGATCCGAAACAAGAAGTATCCTCGGCTTCTTCGTCTAGGATTACCAAAATACCGGAATTTGGACCTTCAGGGGGCGGCAATGAGAGCTCGGAAGGAAACTTTTTGTACCGAGAAAGAGGTCTTGTCACATACATATTTCCTCTCAAGCTATCTTCACAATTTCTAGTCTGCTATGTGATTTGTATATGTGTTATATAAACTTTCATGTACTGATAAGTGGAGAAGTTATTTTCCTTGCAAGAAAAATACTTCCGCAGTAGACAAGTTAGACAAGTTATTGGTTCGAAGTTGACCAGCTAAACCTTTGGCAACAAGTTACGAAGAAAATGACTTGTCTTCTATAAGGGTGTGGTTCTCCGGCCAGCTGTGAATCTGATTGCCTTTGTGGACGTGTCCACAATTGATTTGTGACAGAGAAATGCTACAATGCAATAATATTCCTATATTTAGCCCATCAAATACTGATGTGGCAAGCATTTTTTAATATTTTATTATTAAAAATCTTTTAATTTTTAAATCAAAATTAAAACAATAAAAAGCAAAAAAACCCTTAAGAAAAGTGATTCGGTCACTCCCAATAACCAAAAAAAAAATTAATTTTTTCTTTTTGATTTAGCTCTTGGGGGTGGCTCACCCCCAAAGGCTATTGGGGCCGCCGAAGCCACCCCCGAGAGCTAAATCAAAAAAAA
>NC_081544.1:31064053-31065534 GCF_901000735.1 Corylus avellana | reverse complement strand
TAAATGGGCAAAAAAACCCACTTTTTAAATTGAAAACCCAATCTGAAAAACTATAATTATACCATCTTTTCTCTCACTGCCGGCATTTCTCTTAGTAACACTCATTGTCTCTTTCTTCCATAGATCTCCTTCTAAGGGTTGGAGAGAGAAGAAATATGAAAAGAAAAAAAAAAATTGATGAGAACATGTTGGCGTGAATGGGGAAAGAAAATAAGAAATAAGTGAAAGTATAATACTTAAGTGAGTGCGTTTTTCTAAGGTGGGACTGTTTATTTTATACTAAAACTTAGAGTGCTAGGGACAATAGGGGTGTAGTTTTCTTTCCACAAACGGCACACTTAACTAACTTATATATCTAATCTAACCACTTTATTGTCTTCAATAATTATTTGTTGTAGTTACACCGACACACACCATCATACATCCTCATAGGTCATACGTCCACTGACACTAAAAACACACCTCCAACAATTTGTAATTAATTAATAGCATTATTATCGCATACTCATCATACTTAATCTAATCTTTCTAATACCCCTCTTAACTTATTATTCCATCATTTGATTCATTTCCTTCTTAAAAATCAATCATTCACTATTTAATCATCCTCTAATTTGTTATTCTAATAGCGTTATCAAATAATTCTTTATGTACTAGAACCTTTATACTTTGAAGAATCATAAATGGGCAAAAGAAACTCGTAAATATTATTCTAACTCAATCAAAATACATCTATTACAAAAATGTAAGATCATCATCCATTCTTGACTAATACATGTTGTGCCTTGATGAATTTTAGAGATGAAATTGATAAGCAAGCAAAGTTGGATATGGGTAAGTTTCCAAGCTGGAAGTCCCCATATGTATACTCATATTATATATTTTCTTTCTTAGGTCTTGCAAGGTCAAGAAAAAGAAGAAGATGAACAGAGAGTCCTGATGTGCTGCAAGTATAAGGGCTTGAAAAGCATTTCAGGACATGATATGTATGTGACTTCTTTCAAAGTCATTTGGAACATACATATCGAGTGCTCTTTATCTTCTGTCATGTAAGATCACTAAGGAAAGAGAGAGATATTTAGCTTGAGAAGCGTCATCAAGGATAATCTTGCTTCAATGGTTTACCATGAGAGAATAGAAAGTTGGGTTTCATGAATCAATTTGTGATGCTACATATTTCCTTTGATAAGTGAGAAGAAACTCAAACTCGAAGAAAATTTGAGTTTGAGTACATGAGAAAATATTATAGGAAGATCATAGGTGAAAACTTTGATAAGAAGAATTGTGTTTCAACTTAGAAGGGACCTGACTTTTATAGGAAGGATTCTGGAGATAAATTTTGGTCAAATTTATGATGGGAGACATGATCCAAAATCAACGGGATCTTTTTGACAAAAAAATCCTTCATCACCTAAGGTCGTCTGCCATATGCTCTTTTACTGTTGAATTACCTTAGGTTAATTTTATTTTTTTTTTTAAAA
>NC_081544.1:31031269-31063953 GCF_901000735.1 Corylus avellana | reverse complement strand
TATATATATATATATATATATATATAATGAGAAATGCTAAGTATTATTTTGGTGTCTTTTCAATTATAACGTGACTTTTAAAATTACCGTTAAATTTGAAATTATCATTATTGACTTTTAATCTATCGGTGATTTAATTACAATTTAATCATAATTGTGTCATACAATGTAAATATCCAAACACAACTTTTTTATTATATATATATATATATATATATATATATACCCAATAAGAAAAAGAAGAAGTTAAGAATAGAAAATAATATTTGTATTTAAATAAGATTAATAGTCGAATTAAAATGGTGGGAGGGCCCGAGCAATGAAGGGCATTTTTCCCGCCAGATTGTCACGGACAAGGAGTAGTAAGCAGAGGACGCCTTTTCAGCCCGAGTCCCACAAAACCAAAGTGGTCCCCAACTCCCCCATCAGCGCGTGAGCAGAGCTTTGTGTCTGTCTGTACACGTTTCGAACGAAGGGCGCCCCCACGTATTAATTGAAACGACAAGTAGGCCACGTTCTGTTTTTCAGTCCTATACACAGAAGAAGAAATCACTCAGAGTACTGGTCCCCGACGGCGACGGACTCCATATATACCGTTTACTCATTGCCCACGGGTAACCCAGAGCTCCAATAGTTGTCGGGGAGCTGTAGGGGGTTACAGCTGGCTGGGTCATGGATCGAGGATGGATGGCGACTCATGGCGCGCGAAGGCTGGATTTTCATAGCCGGAGGCAGAAAATGAGAAAAGGGTGGCTGTCTGAAAGCTGTCTGAAAGCTGACTGATTCTTAACGGCTCGTTACGTACATTTTTTTTTTCTCTGGCACGTGACATTTCTGCCACGGTCCGCTTTTAAAGCATGGAAATCCCACGTGGTATACGAAAATTTATTATCTGATAATAACTAGGGCGGATAATATAATCCACGAACAGGAAAATTTACGGTTATGGTTTAGGTTAACCGAATTTGAGTTATAAATGAGTCGTGTCAATCTGCAGGTTGTTTATTATTATTATTTAATTTTTTAAAACTTAAAATTTTAACCAAAAGAGAAAAAAAAAAAAAAAAAAAAAAGGCATTCATTTATTCTGCTTTTAATTCTATAGATGTCCATTCGGAATGAGACACACCTTAAAATTGACCTAAATAAATTGTCCATATGTTTGTTGAATTTATGTAAGTTATTTTAAGATATGTTGAGATGTACATGCTCAAACTCAATCACCACTAATAATAGATCCATGATAGCTTTTGTTGTTTTGGAGGCTTTCTATCAATTCTCTCAAACATAATTCTTTTTCAATTAAAAATTGCCATATTGTTGAGATTTTGCCATTTTGGTTAGGCTATAAAAACTAAAATGATTCACTGTTGGGTCATACCGGAACCTATTGACAGCTAAATAAAACGTGTTCATGGGTTGGGTCATGTCAACCCGAAACGACGCATTTATCTAAACAGTTATACATGTTGTGTCGTGTTACCCGTTAAAAAAACGTGTCGTATTCAGGTTTTAGAAGTTCGACACGTTTATATAAATGTGTCGGATTTGGGTTGGCATAAATGGGTTCGCGGGTCAACTGGGTTGACACAAACCCGACACGCCAACTTATTTTTTCAGCCCTAATTGTAACGACCTTATAGGGAGAAGATGTGGAGTAATGTTAAAAGTCACTCTTGTGTTTTTTTTTTTCTCACTCAAAAAATGATGTGACTTTTATTGAATTTTGATGAAACGATGATTTTAAAAGCCACCTCATTCTTAGAATGACACAAGAGAAATACAAAAGTGACGTATGAAATTACTCAAAGAATGTGAGTGGGGCTTCAATTCGAATAATTTCAATTTTATTGGTTTGTTGTCTTTTTATGATGTGGTATAAATTTAAAATTAAATAAACCCTCATCGACACAAAAAGAAAGATAAAAAAAAAAAAAATTTAAAAAAAGGGTGTGAATGGAATTGGGAAAAAGTAACTCTTGTTTTTTTAAAATAAAAAAAATAAAAAAAATAAAAGTTTGCTTGGCACTTACGAGACATAAAGAAATCAATTTTAGGTTGGCTGGTAAGAGTTGGGTCCAATAAGATTTAGCTATAATTATCAATCTGTAAAAGCAAATTTAGTGCGTGACATGTCCTTTTGTACGTTTCTTTTATACAAAATTTTGTGCATACACCTATAAATATATAAATAAATAAGCAATTTTCAGCATGTGACCCAATTGTTGTGGATTGGGATTTCGTACCACTGTTGTACATATTTAATTCAAGACAATTAGATTTGACCCACAAACTATTGTCTTTGTTTGCTTAATGTCAATAACTTTATAGCCACTGTTGTCATTGTCGGTCCATATGATTTACAGAATGACGGATTGATACGGATAGGGTTTTATTTTTTTCTTTTTTAATCGGATAATTTTAGTCTTTAAAATTGTTATAAAAGAAAAGTAGATGTTATTCACATTATCGAGTAAAAACTATCAACATTGACCGGATCTCATCTTACTCTACTTATTTTAACCATTTATTATTAGTGAAATTTGTAACAATTTAGAAGATATCTTTTTTTTATTATTATTATTTTTTTTTAAATTTTTAGAAAAACATAACATTTCATTCAATAATATCACGAACATAAAGTTCTTACATCACATAACAAAGCTCTGAAGCAACCATAGCATAAAGCTACAAGATTACTAAGTTTAGTACAAGATTCGAGACCAATCCGCTAACGCATCACTAAAATCAGATTTAATACTAGATCTGTGACAGACAGACTCAACCAAATGCATGGATGACAATTATTCCTCGACTCTGAGAGTGAAAAGACTCTCACGCCGAAACTCTTCCTCCTCAACCCGAAGGCCAGGATAATAATTACTTCCACAACCCAAAGATTTGGACCAAAACTAATTAACCCGAAGGCGACATAGATCGGGTGAGTGAGGAAAGAGCCTTATTACAAGCCGAACAAAACAAGAAAATTAAACAATACAAGGAAAAAACACATGTCAAAATACAAATACATCTTAAAGAAACAACAAAACAAGGAAATAAAATAAGAAAAGAAACAATACACTCCGATCACACACACGCCGGGAACCGAAAACCGGAGGGGTGTTGGAAGCTGATCACGACGGGGATGCGTCGAAAGGCCCAGCAGTGGGCGGTGGGCGGCAAACATGGGTGGAGAAGACCGGCAAAGCAGGACTTGAAAACAACCACAAACAAGAAAAAAAAGGGGAAAAAACAACAAGGAACCACCAAAACAGGGGAAATGAGAACAAAGCAGGAAGACGGTAGTTGGAAGGGAGTAGGACCCGTGCAAGCCGGAAATCGCAGCGTAAGGGGTGTGGGAGCTTGACGCGGTGGGGAAGCATGAAAGAAAACCCTAATAGCGAACAGCGAAGCGGCAACACAGGTCGGCGGCGACCACAGACAAAATCAAATGGGGGGGGGAAACCCCCCACAAGCTGAACCCACAAAGAGCCAAAATAAGGCCAAAGAGCTCGCTGCAAAAAAGGAAGGCGAGGGAAGAAAAGCGGCAGGGAAGGGGCAGAAACAGAGAAAACATAGGGGAAATGAGCGGTAAGGAAGATGAAGAAATGAGGCACCAGGGCTAGAGGCACCAGGGCTAGAGCATCAGGTAAATAACTAGCACCGGAGCGAGGAGGACGAGGGAAGGAGGGAGGCAACCAAACGACCAACCCTCCTTCCTTGTGTGGCTGAAGAGTTTCTCGCTTTTCTCTCTGGTAGCCAGAGAGAAAAGAGACGAAACCCTCAAACAATACTTGTGCGGAAATAATGACACAAATTGATTACAAACTGGGTTCTAGGAGCTCTAATCCTTATATATTATTTGTAATAATTTTTATTGGATCGGACCTTTAACCATCTCATTTAAAAATGAATTAGTGTTTAGTGAGAAAAGTCAAAACTTTTCATGACATTTAAAATTGTATCTTGCAAGACATGTTCTAAAAGTCGTCCAAGTGAATAGAGTGACATTATTACACCTCAACTATTTCGTTAACGCACCTTAAACCATATTCAATATAACTTTTAAGGAATACATGTATATATACATAATAATTAATATCCCTTGAGGTTTATTCATCCTAAATGAATATTGCGAATCCCTCAATGAGTATTTGTCACAAAGAAGCAAAAAAAAGGCAAGGTATCCTTGTCGCCTCAAGCATACTAAATCTCATGTAATAATAGCTATACAGCAGTCTGACTGAATTGTTCTAATTTGGTATATGCTACCTGCATTTTGTTTGCCAGAAAATTCTTTGATGGTTCCAAGGAAAAAAAGAAATAGAAAAAGGAATTGAATGTTTACTATCCTAAACTTCAATTCGATTGACTTCTTTTGATTTCCTTTCATTCTCTCTAAAGCTATCATTGTGTTCCACTCACTGACTTTTTGCTACCATTGCCTCAAAATAACAAAAGCAATCTTATTTTTTTCTTAGCAGTGATTTGAATTATCTGTAGCCGGCTGCAGCAGTCCAGCCTCCATCCAGCTGGCCATCAAGGACCATCTCTCTTTTGGTTTTTTTTTTTCTTTCCTTCTTTTTTGACAAGTCAAAGGACCATAACCACTGAATTAAATCATAAGTGATTGTGTATTTGTCTCTGCATTGATCGATAATCCTTTCAGCCTCTCCCTCCCTATGTACTTTTAGCATTTCTCTTGTCCCTGCCTTCAACCCCAGCCTCTTATCTTTCTTTTGGTAAATAAAAGCAAATATTTAATTGACTGATCGTCTATAGAATGTACCTTCTCTTGTCTCTCTGTCACTCATGCCCATAACTTCGCTATGAACGTCATTGGGACTGAAAAAGCAAAGAACTTTCCTAAAACATTGGGCACATCCTCAACAACCGATACGTTGAAGAGAAACAACCGATACGTTGGGCACATCCTCAACAACCTCGGAATCTCTTACCACTTGAGCCCAATTGAACCCGTCATATTCAACTTTTGAAGAGAAACAACCGATACGTTGAGCACATCCTCAACAACCTCGGAATCTCTTACCACTTGAGCCCAATTGAACCATTCTGCCTTATCGGGCTCCAATTAATGATGATATGATATGCTTAAGCTGTACAGAACAGACAAACTTCCTAGGGCAGACCTAATAATCCATCTCAACCACCTATTTCCTATACTCGATCTGAAACACATAATTCAAGCTAAAATAATGTTTTAAAAAATAAACATGACTTTACAGACCACGCAGCAGCATCCAACACTATAAGGAAATCCACAAACCAGAATTGGATATAGCATCATCCGACCGTCTCAGTAAAAAGACTGAAATGAATATGAGACATACACCGCACACAACATACTTCTTGAAGCCAAACTGGATTTAATTAAAACCAACAAAATTACACCGAGGAAGATCAATGTTGATACGGTTAATACAAGCGCCGATTTATGAGTGGCATACAAGGTTCTGAAAGTAATCAAACAATAATTACAACGAAATCAGAGAAATAGAGAAGAAAATGAAACCTGGTTGATCGAAGAGAGGCCTGATTAAGGGAAGCTTCATCGAAGGTGCGGACATCGTGGTTGGGCTCGAGAGTGGCGGACAAGCAGTTGAGCAGCCATTGATGAAAAATTCATTTGAAGTACTAACAAAAGAAACCTATATTACTTAGCTTCAAACCAAATTTCAAGGAAATTGGAGAAACTAGGAATAATATATACAACAGTTGTGAGATCTTCTAATGGGACAGTGAGTCCAACCCGATCGAATTTTGTTGCAAGAGACCTATGGTAGCTGTGACGCGTGTAGTCCACGCCGCTGAGACTATCTAAAGCGAACACCACGGTGGTGGCCACCACCATCAAGTATAAATTGCAATAGTTTTTCTTTTTAAAATTTTATCAATCATATTTTTGTTTCTAAATCCTACATACTATACTTTTTTTCAAATGTGGCCCGCCAAATCAATTCTCAAAGAAGTCCTTCAAAACCCAAAATACTTCTCAAAACTTTACTAAATCGACCCTGTCTCTCTTGCTTCCAAACCTGACACAATTGAATTACAAATCTGTAATGAAAGAAATTTAAGTGAAAACAAGGCCGAGTTTAATTGATTTGAGTCTTCCAAAAAAAAAAAAAAAAAAAAAACTTGTATTAGGTAAACAACACAATAACCATATCCATACAGAATGAAAAGTAAGCAACTTTTGTAATGCATACACGAGAACAGAGTAATTGAATTTTACAGTGTTTTAATTTAGAAGACAACAAGAACTTTTACTCCCATTTTCCCCTACTCTGCTTAATGTGGTTGAAATCATAGGTTAATACAAGGCTCCCATCCATTCGTTTCACCACAAACCTCTCAACCAAAACATAAAAACCAAAATTCCTCCACCCCCCATTACCTCCAAACTCCTCCACTCTCTTCAGTGTCACTTGCTTCTCTTCCCCCCCAACCCATCCAACCCTTTCCTGCTCCCACTTCATTCTCTCAACGACTAGTAAGCTCAACCCCGCACTCACTTCTTCTCCCTTTTCGCTGAAGCTCCTAAACCACATCACCCCATCAACCACATTTACACCCGCAGCTTCCCTTCCAGCAACTGAGACAACTTCTCTTTGAACAACAGCATCCACAGCCACACCATTGCCTAGGCTTTCATTATCATATTCACATGCGAACATTCGTTCCCATCTCTGCTCGAGCGTGATCTCATAATACCTTGATCTACGCATTTGATTTTTCAATGGAAGGAGTCCTTCCCTAACAAACATGAAAGGAGAATACCACTTTCCTACAACCACTGGCTGACAACTCTTGTTCGACAGCGGGAAGTTGAAGTTTGGAAGGCGACCACGGAGGGCATTGTCTACGCCTGGTGCGTCACCTAAATGGAAATCGCGGGGAGTTGAGGTATACACTTCCCACACTTCTCTTCCGAGGAAAGTTGGAGGGAACCCATCTAGAGATAAGGATTTGACGACAAAACCCCCACTCTTTCGAAATATCTCAAATTGCTGGTCTGCGTCGTTGGGATCCAAAGGCTTTGGTGGCACATCACGAACATAACTGAAGCAGAAGCAGGTTCCCTTGTCCTCCTCTTTGGAATTTGTATACGCTTCCCTGCAAGGCCATTTTGACCATAAATTAGAATTTTTGGGAAGGGGGGCGGGGGGGATCGGATATACAAAGTTAAAAGTGCACTATAAGGGTCTGGTTAAGTGTAAGAGGGTAGGATCTAGATATCATCAGAGTAATTTCGAAGCCCTTTTCTTCTATGTTTGATTTCATACACAAAATTGTTTTCAAGACCAAAATGCAAACTTCAAACTTGGGTATGAAGTCATAGATGATCAAGCAGCCATGAATAGGAACAACTAACAAGTGGGATATCAGAAAAAAAACATACCCTTTATGGCTCCCTTGTGTCTTTATTGCATAGTACCGATTGGAAGATAGTGGCTGATTAAAAACTGGAATTAAGGCTGCGTAAAAATAAGAAGTTTTATCGCTTGTTGAATACATAAGCGTGAGGTTTTTGTTATGAGGGAAAGGTAGGTCATTGATCTTATCAGTCTTGCACGATCCGAAACAACAAGTAGCCTCGGCTTCTTCGTCTAGGATTACCAAAATACCGGAATTTGGACCTTCAGGGTGCGGCAATGAGAGCTCGGAAGGAAACTTTTTGTACCGAGAAAGAGGTCTTGTTACATACATATTTCCTCTCAAGCTATCTTCACAATTTTTAGTCTGCTATGTTATTTGTATATGTGTTATATGACCTTTCATGTATTTGTAAGGGGAGAAGTTATTTTCCTTGTAAGAGATTAAAAAAAGACAAAAAAAAAAAAAAAAGAATTTCCGCGTTTGACAACTTAGCAAGTTATTGGTTCGAAGTTGACCAGCTAAACCTTTGGCAACAAGTTACGAAGAAAATGACTTGTCTTCTATAAGGGTGTGGTTCTCCGGCCAGCTGTGAAAGTGATTGCCTTTGTGGACGAGTCCACAATTGATTTGTGACACAGAAATTTCTCTACAATGCAATAATATTCCTATATTTAGCCCATCAAAAGCTGATGTGGTAAGCATTTTTTAATATTTTATTATTAAATTTTTTTTAATTTTTAATATTTGATTTTTGGGTTTAGTTGTATATTTTTCTCTTAATCTTCTGGGTTGAGCTTTTGGTATTGATTTTTGCATTTTTTTTCTTAATATTCTTGGTTAATCTTGAGCTTTTGGGTATTGAATTGATGTTGAGCTTTTGTATGTTTTTCTCTTAATCTTCTGGGCTAATCTTGAGCTTTTTTTGGGTTTTGAGTTTTTGATTTTTCGGTTTTTTTTTTTGTATATTTTTCTATTAATCTTCTGGGTTAATCTTGAATTCTTGGTTAATCTTGAGCTTTTGGGTATTGAATTGATGTTGAGCTTTTGTATATTTTTCTCTTAATCTTCTGGGTTAATCTTGGGCTTTTTTTTTTTTGTTTTGATTTTTTGATTTTTCGGTTTTTTTTTTTAATATATTTTTCTCTTAATCTCCTGGGTTAATCTTGAGCTTTTTTTAGGTTTTGATTTTTTTTTTTTTTTGTATATTTTTTTCTTAAATCTTGTGTGTTAATCTTGAGCTTTTGGGTATTGATTTTTAGGTTTTATTAGATTTTTTTTCTTAATCTTCGAGGTTAATTTTGAGCTTTTGGGTATTGAATTGATGGTGTGGTCTTTGGGTTTTGGGTTAATCTTGAGCTTTTGGGTTTTTTTTTTTAAATTTTTTTTTCTTAATATTTTCGTGTTAATCTTGAGCTTTTTATGTATTGATTTTTTATGCTTTTTTTTTTTTTTTTTTTGGTATATTTTTCTCTTCTTCTTCTGGTTAATCTTGAACTTTTTTTGGCTATTGATTTTTGGGTTTGTTTGAGAGCTCCATATTTAATGAATGTTTGGTGTGAAATATTTGCAAGCATCAATTACAATTTTTTTTAATTGACACTGTTTTTCACCGATTTGAGAGCCTCCATATTTTATAAATGTCTGTCAATTTTTGCTGTGAAACAATTGTGGTTGCTTTTTATTTTCTAACGTGAAAGATGCCTTCTTCACTTCCCATTTGGTCGCATGCATGAATTTTTTAGAAATCCGGATTTCAAGATGCATCTTTAAAAACGAAATTTGTTTTTTTAAAAAAAGGGAAATTTTTAGAATGTATAAAAAGTAAATGACTAAAGTTGGTTGTTGGCATCAGAAGATGCAGCTACAAATTTTTGGTTGGCTCAAAGAACAAATCCGGATTTCAATGCGACTTTTTGACTTTTTTATTTCTTCCCACGCACACACTCCTTCCTCACTCTTTCTTCGTTTTTTTTCACCTCCCTCTGCACTCCACAAGTTTTTTTTTTTTTTTTTTTAAGTAATAAGCTTAAGTTGTAATTAAAAAAAAGGAAAAATTCTTCTTTAGAATACCAATTGTTCACCATCTTTTTCTTCTTCCTACAACTCTGCAATTTCAGTTTTACATCGTAACACAATCTAACTCCATTTTAATATATTCATACAAGAATTTGGAAGAAGAAAGAAATGAAAATGTATTGCATCTAATCAATACAATCACACAATCGTACATCGACGACCTCAATATATATCATCAAACTAATATCTTTCAAAGAGATTTAGATCCCATCACTGCTTATCAGCTCTGTTTATTCAAAGTTAGCATTAGGAAGAGCTAAAAGCAGCATGGGGAAGAGATTATTTGTAAACTGATATTAACTCCAATTGAATATACGTAAAAAAACCTATCTAATCAATCTACTCCATCTAATATTAATTGTCTGCCAATACAAGGTCAAAATGGTGGCGTGGCCGATATGAGATTATTAAATTTTGTTAGAAGAATGTCCAACACATTTAAATTTTGTTCTTATAAAAATGGCTTATTTGAAAATTTCTTAAATTTGGATAGTGTTATTTACCATTTGTTATTTGTTTTTTTTAAAGATAAATATTTGGAGTATATACATGTCTTAACCCATTATCGTGCCTATTGGTTTCCTGATGCACGGCAAACTGGAATATGCAATTTGTGACCCCGAAAAAAAACCCCTATATGACAATTCCAAAAGCTACCCTCCTATATCATAGCAATAGCAATGGTTATAAGGTTACATAGATTTTTGACCTCGAAAAAAAACAAAGTATTGGGAAGTCACGTTTTAGCCAAGTAGAGTCTGTATTTTTGTGGTTTTTGATAAATGATACATGAGTATTTTTCTAATGATTAATATTTTTTGTTTGTTATGTCATCGCCTTTAAAATAAAAAAAAAAATGAATTTAGTGTAATCATTTTGAGGATTTTAGTATTACAATCAAATTGGGGATATAGATGGATATATTTTTTTAAAAAAAAATGAAAGATAGGTTGTGATGTAGTACCTATTCATTTGGATTATCGGCAACTTTCTTGAGTATTGATAGATACAAATATATTATAAGGTATCTCAAGGATTTAGAAAAGATTATTAATTATGATTGAATAATTGTATTATGGTTTTATGGATTTAGGTTGTGAAATGAATATTGGTAATTGATTTGGTGACAAAAGAGTTTAGATGAGTTTTTAATCATGGTTAAGATTTGTTGGTGACAATAATAGTACTATAATTGAGGTTGTAAAGTATGGATTTATGAATGAAGATTTCGTAGTGATAAGTAGTGAATGCGAGTCCATGTACTGGTCCAGTTTGTTGGTCCGCCAAGGCCAATTATTGCACAATGTTGTGTCGTGAATGAGAGTGTGGTGAGTGAGAGAGACTAAGAGATAAAAAATAAAAAATAAATAAAAAAAATAAAAAAATAAAAAAATAAAAAAATAAAAGAAAGAATAGTAGAGAAGTGGGGTGGGGCTGTGAAGAAAAATGAGGAAATGGGAAGAAATAAGCATTATAAGATTAATTGCTATGAGTACAAAAATAAAATCAAAGTAAAAAAAAACTATAGTGACAAAAAAATAAAATACTCTATTAAATATTTATACAAATTGCACAAATATAAAGATAAAAAAAGAAAAAAAAAATTACAAAGAAAAAAAAATTAAAGCAAACAACAACAAAATAAAAACAAAAATTACTAGGGATTGGAGGCTCAGGACCTTATATATATTACAGACCAAATGTTCATTAATATGAAAAAAAGAAGAAAGAGTTGTTGCATAGCGGATGTGCTACTCCAAGAGACTACTTCTGCAAAGAGAAAACAAACTTAGTATGAGCAGAATTATAGATATTTTAGATTGATGAGTTATCAAAGGGAATATTCATTTCAAATGAGGTACCTGGCTAGAGCTTGGGCAGAAAGATGCACGACACTCCTGTACATCGACCCGGAGCTTTTCTTGCTGTTGCTGGAGATGGGCGGTAGTCTTCTCCATTTCTACCACCTTAACTCCCAAGTCCTTTCTATACGACACCACCAATTTAATTTTCTAGCTCATTATTTTCCTGCTTCAAATCCACGTATTTCTATTTGTAGTATTTGAGCAGTCGATGTAAAACCCCAACCTGATTCCTTAAGATCTTCATCTCCTCATTTCTGACACTTAAATGCCGTGCCATGTCAGAAATTGAAGCAGCACCTTGGATACTGAATGCCAACGAATTATTAATAGTCTCAGCATCAGACCTATCAGCCAACAATCTTTGATCCCATGGAGTTACGAGGCCTATGGCCACCGCTATAGCAGTCGAATCATGCAGCATAACAGAATCATGAATGATGATAGGATGATTGTCAAAGACAAAAGTTGGCTGCCATACGTCAGGGTGTACAGCAAGTTTGTCTGGGTGATCAGCAGGCACTTCAGGGTGAGCAAGAAGTAAGTCAGGTTGTACATTAGGCATAACAATGGGTTGTGTTTCAGGAGCACCATTGAAGTTGATGTTGTTAACGGATGATGATGATGTTGCCATGTTTAGGAGAGTAAGGAAAATATTTGAGAATAAGAAGAATTTGGGAGAGATGAAATTTTGGGAAGAACGTGCAGGGAGAATAGATGTCAGAAAACTTAGAGTTGTAAGGTATGGCAGTGCTTTAGGAAGAAGCATGCTTGTGTTTTTTTTTTTTTTTTTAAAAAAAAAAAAAAAAAATTTAACCTGAGGTAATTCAACAGTAAAAGAGCATACGGCAAACGACCTCGGGCGACGAAGGATTTTTTTGTCAAAAAGATCCCGTTGATTTTGGATCATGTCTCTTGTCATAAATTTGACCGAAATTTGTCTCCAGAATCCTTCCTATAAAAGTCAAGTCCCTTCTAAGTTAAAACACAATTCTTCTGATCAAAGTTTTCACCTATGATCTTCCTATAATATTTTCTCATGTACTGAAACTCAAATTTTCTTCGAGTTTGAGTTTCTTCTTACTTATCAAAAGAAATATGCAGCATCACAAATTGATTCATGAAACCCAACTTTCTATACTCTCATAGTAAACCATTGGAGCAAGATTATCTTTGATAATGTCCTGTAGAAGCAAGATTATCCTTGATCATGCTTCTCAGGCTAAATATCTCTCTTTTTCCTTAGTGATCTTACATGACAGAAGATAGAGAGCACTCGATATGTATGTTCCAAATGACTTTGAAAGAAGTCACATGTATATCATGTCCTGAAATGCTTTTCAAGCCCTTATATTTGCAGCACATCAAGACTCTCTATTCATCTTCTTCTTTTTCTTGACCTTGCAAGACCTAAGAAAGAGAATATATAATATGAGTATACATATGGACTTCCAGCTTAGAAACTTACCTATATCCAGCTTCACTTGCTTATCAATTTCATCCCTAGAATTCATCAAGGCACAACATGTATTAGTCAAGAATGGATGATGATCTTACATTTTTGTAATAGATGTATTTTGATTGAGTTAGAATAATATTTACGAGTTTCTTTTGCCCATTTATGATTCTTCAAAGTATAAAGGTTCTAGTACATAAAGAATTATTTGATAACGCTATTAGAATAACAAATTAGAGGATGATTAAATAGTGAATGATTGATTTTTAAGAAGGAAATGAATCAAATGATGGAATAATAAGTTAAGAGGGGTATTAGAAAGATTAGATTAAGTATGATGAGTATGCGATAATAATGCTATTAATTAATTACAAATTGTTGGAGGTGTGTTTTTAGTGTCAGTGGACGTATGACCTATGAGGATGTATGATGGTGTGTGTCGGTGTAACTACAACAAATAATTATTGAAGACAATAAAGTGGTTAGATTAGATATATAAGTTAGTTAAGTGTGCCGTTTGTGGAAAGAAAACTACACCCCTATTGTCCCTAGCACTCTAAGTTTTAGTATAAAATAAACAGTCCCACCTTAGAAAAACGCACTCACTTAAGTATTATACTTTCACTTATTTCTTATTTTCTTTCCCCATTCACGCCAACATGTTCTCATCAATTTTTTTTTTTCTTTTCATATTTCTTCTCTCTCCAACCCTTAGAAGGAGATCTATGGAAGAAAGAGACAATGAGTGTTACTAAGAGAAATGCCGGCAGTGAGAGAAAAGATGGTATAATTATAGTTTTTCAGATTGGGTTTTCAATTTAAAAAGTGGGTTTTTTTCCCTTTAATATTCTTCAAGTATAAAGGTTGAAGTACATAAAGAATTATTTTATAAACGATTAGAATAACAAATTAGAGGGTGATTAAATAGTGAATGATTGATTTTTAAGAAGGAAATGATATTGGAAGAATAAGTTAAGAAGGGTATTAAAAAGATTAGATTAAGTTTGATGAGTATGTAATGATATTGCTATTAATTAATTACAATTGTTGGAGGTATGTTTTGAGCATCGGTAGACATATGACCTATATATATATATATGTTGTTAGTAGGAAGATAAGAAAGGAGAAAAGAAAGAATAAAGTGGTGGTTGGGTTCTTGGGGTACTCAATTAGCATGCGGCAATAAAATTAAGAAATAAAAAGTTGAAGAAGCTCACGCAAGGCTGCCAAGGGACTCCATGATCATAAAGAAATAAAAATAAAAAAATGAAAACCTTGAAATCCGGATTTGCATCTTGAGCCAAAATATTTATGCCACACTGCCATGCTGGGGCTCTACTCGTAGGAGGTGCATAAGTCTCTTAATGAGCCCGTCTGCCAACACTTAAGAGATTTTTGGAAAAAAGTCGTAAAGCAGGGATGGTGCTTGAAAATTGCGAACTCTGTCATTTATTGTTCTTATCTGATATGAAATCAGACAATATTTTAAGCAACCTTTGAGCTTCTGAAGCAATTTGGTTTGATTTTCCTTCGACCTTTTCATTTTCATTTTCATTTTGGTTTTCTTTCTTTAAGGCTAGAGATGCAGAAGTCTCTGCCTTAATGATCTTATCTGCCAACGCTCGAGCATAAAGATGTTTGAAAAAAAAGTCGTAAAGCAAGGATGATGCTCGAGAATTGTGAAGACCATCATATATTGTTCTTGTCTGATATGAAATCAAATGATGTTTTAAGCAACTTTCAAGCTTCCGAAATAAGTGTAGTGGGAATCATTACAAAACATTTGCAAGTTTAAAGCAAGTTGTGAAAGAAAAATCTCTAAACTTCAGTAAGGTACTTTTTAAAACTTTTTTCCATGATTTACTTGTGTTACTTATTTTGAGTCAATTGAAATTTAATTATCCAAAATATCTTAAAATCTGCAAAAATGATTTATACAAACCAAGAGAATCTGTTTCAGAGTGGTTAAACGAATAGAAAAGGCTATCTACCTTCAGTAAGTCTACTTTTAGAAGCTTTATTTTTATTGAACTTTTATCTTTTATATAAATTCATTTTTGTGCTGACCTATGTTTTTATGTAGTGTTTTATCTACCTTCAGAGTGGTTTAACGAATTGAATGAATGACCAAATCTTTCTTATGTTTCTGTAGACTTAATAATGAACAAACGTGTTTAACAAACCATACGTGTGATAGATCTAAAGAAATAAAGTGTAATCTACATATATAAGACAATTCAGAGAAAAGAGAAAAGAACAGTACTTACTGAAAAAAGATAAAAGTTCATGATAAAAATATGATCTTCCCATAAATAATAAGCCAACAATCTTTGGTGCTGTTGTGCTTTGTGACTTCTTCAAGAATGTCAACCTTCGGATCTGAGGCCATTTTTTCACTAAAGTTTTGCTTTAGGTACGCCTATGTTTGGCTGCTGAGAACCAAGAAGGAAAACTAAAAGTAAAAATATTACCAATACACGACGGTCTATTATAGTACCTACTTTTCTGCAATAAAAATGTTAATACAAGTAATTTTTTCCTAAAATTATGTTTTTCCTGAATAACATAAAACCAAATACCAATAAAACCACACAATCAGTTTTAAGTGAAGTGGGAATAAACCAGAAGAAGTAAGAAGCAAGAGAAAGCCCCAAAACAAGGAACAAAGGAAGATGTTGTGAATACTAAGGAAAGAAGAAAGGAGGAATAGATGTTGTGAGTGTCGGCAGAGAGGAGAAAGTGAAAAAAAAAAAGAGTTGTCTTCAGTGACAATTTGCACCCAAAAAATAAAACGTGAGAATTTGCACATGCCAGAACCCATGTGCATTGGAAGAATGGAAGATGCTTTTATAAAATAAATTAACGATTTAAATAAATATTAAAAAATAAACCTTTTAAAATTTTTTAAACATATAAAAAAAAACCGGAAATTTGTATTTAAAAATAAAGATTCTTTTTTTAATTTTGTTTTAAAGTTGAGAATTTAAAATTAAGCGAAAATTCTTAATTCTGACTTCATTACCCGAATTAGTAAGACTGAAAGATTGTACAATTAATAATAAACTATTAAAAATTGTCTTCAGTGAGGAATCGTTTGCAAAAAAAAAAAAAAAAGGTGAGAATTTGGACATGCCGGAACCTACGTCCATGGAAGATGTTTTTATAAAAGAAATTAACGATTTAAAAAATAAAAAATTAATTTTTTAAAAGAACAAACACTACAAAAAATCAATTTTTTGCTGACTTAGATTTTCTGACGTGTTAGGTGGTCTGACACGTCAGAAAATCCTTCTTACGGGTTAGTTTTGACGTGTTTTAGGCGTTACAATTGTGAGTGTCAGAAACAAAAAATTTCTGACATGTTGGATTTAACACGTCAGAATTTCCTGACGTGTCAAAAATAACATGTCAGAAAAAATTTCTGACGTATTAGATTTAACACGTCAGGAAATTCTGACGTGTCAAAAAATGACACGTCAGAAAATAATGACTCGTCAAATATTCTGATGTGTCAATAATGACTCGTCAAATATTTTGACGTGTCGGTTTTTGACACGTTAAAATATTTTTTTGATGAGTCATTATTAACACGTCAAAAAATTTTTGACATGTCATTTTTTGAATAATTTTTTGACACGTCCAAAACTTTATAAAGACACGTCAAAATATTTCTGACATGGGCGAGACCCATCGTGGGTCTCACTAGACCCACGGCTGGGTCTGGCCGTGGGTCTATTTTAATTTAGAAGACAACTAGAACTTTTACTCCCATCTACTCTGTTTAATATGTTTGAAATCATAGGTTAATACTAGGCTCCCATCCATTCGTTTCACCACAAACCTCTCAACCAAAACATAATAACCAAATTTCCTCCATTCCCCCTTCCCTCCAAACTCCTCCACTCTCTTCAGTGTCACATGCTTCTCTTTCCCCCCAACCCATCCAACCCTTCCCTCCTCCCACTTCATTCTCTCACCGACTTATAAGCTGAACCCCGCAATCATTTCTCCTCCCTCTTCGCTGAGGCTCCTAAACCACATCACCCCATCAACCACATTTACATCCGCAGCTTCCCTTCCAGCAACTGAGACAACTTCTCTTTGAACAACAGCATCCACAGCCACACCATTGCCTTGGCTTTCATTATCACGCTCACATGCGAACATTGGTTCCCATCTCTGTTCGAGCGTGATCTCGTAGTACATTGATCTACTCATAATATCTTCCAAATCTCTTCCTTCCCTAATGAACATGAAAGGAGAATACCACTTTCCAACAACCACTGGCTGACAACTCTTGTGCGATAGCGGGAAGTTGAAGTCTGGAAGGCGACCGCGGAGGGCGGTGTCTACACCTAGTGCGTCGTCGCATAACTTGAAATCGCGGGGAGTTGAGGTATGCACTTCCCACCCTCTTCTTCCGAGGAACTTTGGAGGGAACCCGTTTGGAGAAACGGATTTGGCGACAAAACCACCCCTTTGAAATATTTTGCTTTCAGGGTGAATCTTAAATTGCTGGTATACGTCGTTGGGATCCAAAGGCTTTGGTGGCACGTCACGAACAAAGCTGAAGCAGAAGCAGCTTCCCATGTCTTCCTCCTTGGAATTTGCATATGCTTCCCTACAACGCAATTTTTAACATAAATTACAAGTTTTGTTAAATACTGTGTATCTCAAAAGTATAAATAGATAAAAAAAAAAAAAAAATTATTTACTTAGCATTCTGACACGCGGCTGGAGGTGAGTACTAGCTTTGTTTAGCAAAGCCTTTTGAAAAAAAAAAAAAAAAAAAAAAAAAAAAAAGAAAAAGAAAAGTAAGAATGTTTGGTATAAAAAAATTAAAAAAATTGTATGAAAAAGTTAAAAAAATATTGTTTTGTAGTTATTTTTTTTATTTAAATAGTAATAAAAAATGAATGATTTGATATAAAAAATGAAAAAAATTAAAATGTTTTGATGTTGATTTTTTTGGGAAATTGTGCATGAACAATAACAAAGGAAAAATACTTTGCCAAACAAATTAAGCCACATGGTTAAGCTCCAATTCTCATGTGCATCTCACATGTTATTAAAAAAATAGACACATGTCATTTTTATAAACTAGGTTGAAGAAAAATTTTCAAACTTAATTTGGAGGAAAACTTTGTTTTTTTTTTTTAAAATCAAATTTTTACCCTCAAAACTTCAAATTTTAGTTTTGCCCATGCACAAGGGGCTGGTATATAAGTTAGAATTCGTAGCCGAAATAAATGAGTCTTAATACATGATATATTTAATTTAAATTGTAAATTAATGACTAAAACAAGATTTGAACTCATGAATCTCTAATACCATTAAATCGCCATTTTTATCTTAAAAATTTAAACTTATACTGAAGGATTTGAAAATCCTTTCCTTCTATATATATATATATATCCCGTTAGTGCAATTCATGCAAGTGCGACAACTTTGATTTCATATCGCAAAATTGTTTTTGAGACCCAAAATGCAAACTTCAAACTTGTGTATGATGTCATAGATGATCAACCAGACATGAATAGGAGCAACTAACAAATGCCATATCGAAGAAAAAAAAACATAAAAAGGCACACCCTCTATGGCTTCCTCGTGTCTTTACTGCATAATACCGATTGGAAGATAATGGCTGGTTAAGAACTGGAACGAAGGTAGCGAAAAAATGATAAACATGTTGGTGCTCGCCATTTCTTGTTGCATAACGAAGCTTGAGGTTTTTGTTCTTTGGGAAAGGTAAGTCCCTGATCTCATGACTCTTGAACAATCCGAAAAAACATGTAGCCTCGGATTCTTCATCTTGGATGACCAAAATGCCGGAATTTCGACCTTCAGGAGGTGACAATGAAAGCGCGGAAGGAAACTGTTTGTACAAAGAAAGAGGCCTTGTCACATACATTTCCTCTCAAGCTAATCTTGCCTTCACAAATATTTCTCGTCTGCTTTGTGATTATTTTGTATCAGCAGTATATATATATGAACTTTCATGTATTTATATGAAGAAAAAAAAGAAAGAAAGAACTCCGCGAGTCCGCGTAAGCAACTTAGACAAGGCATATGAGCTTTGATTATTATTAACGACGTGCAGAAGTTGAGATTTCAAAGTTGACCTGCGAAACTGTGTGCAAGTTGCGAAGAAAAATATTACTTGCATGTCTTGAGGGATGGGGTTTTCCAGCTGTGGACGACTCCACAATTGATTTGTGACACCTGTCTGTCTAAAGGATAGAGATTGACATGGTCCAGATCGATCAGGACTAAAGAGATTTGAATCATTTCTCATTTTGCAGGAATTCATGACTATTTTTATTATATTTGTTTGAATTTACAACATTTTGGCAAATATTTGACCTCTTAAGGATAATAGTACATTTCAAGTACAATACACACTTCTTTTTTTTTTTTTTTTCTCTCCTACTTATTAAAGTTTAATTTCTCTGGCTCAAGACGTTTAAGTGAGAAAAAAACAAAAAGTAATTCTCTTTGCACCCCTTTCTTCCTTCTGGATGGCCAATAAACTTGAGATAATTCTGATCCTATGCAAGGATTTTCGCCATATTGTTTCTCATCTACCCTCGGACAAGCTTTAGAAGACGGATCGATCTAATGAAACAACTATTTATATATATAGTTCATTGTCTTTTCTTCTTAAACAGACAATTACATCAAAAAGGGCAAGAAGAGAAAAAACAAAGGTACGATATAAAGGTAACAAAAATCACTCAAATCTTCTTGTTGAATCAAACTTTTGACCCTTGATTCTAAAAATCAATTGATGTTCCGATGTTCAATGAGAATACATGTTCTAATAGCCATCTAAGTGAGCAAAACGACACTTTGCACCTCTCACTCTCACACGGTTCTTTACATATTGCTCACAATTCTTTAGCTAATACAATCAAATTTAATTAAAAGAGCAGCAATATTCTCATTCCCATTTGCTCCTAATCTGATGAGTGTGCTTGAAATCATAGCTTAGCACCAAGCCTCCATGCAGTCGCTTCAATACAAACCTCTCAACCAAAACATAACAACCAAATTTCCTCCACCCACCTTTCCCCCCAAACTCCCCTACTTTCTTGACCCTCACCTGCTTTCCATCTCCCCCAACCCACCCTGCAGCCCTTTCCTGCTCCCACTTCATTCTCTCAACTATTACTTCACTTAACGCCACACAAGTTTCTTCTCCCGCGTCCCCATTGCTCCTAAACCACACCAAGCTATCACCCACATTCCTCTCATCAACCACAGCTTCCCTTCCACCAACTGTGACAACTTCTCTTTCCACAAGAGCATCCACAACCACAGCGTTGCCTTCACTCTTATTCTCACATGCAAATATTTGTTCCCATTTTTGCTCCAGCTTCATCTCGTAATATATCAAATTAGTCATCGCATCCTTCCACGATTTCAGTGTTCCTTCCCTAACAAACATGAAGGGACAATACCATTTTCCCACCACCACAGGTTGGGAGCTCCTGTTTGATAATGGGAAGGTGAATTCTGGTAGGTGGGCACGGAGGGTTGTGTCAACGCCTTGCGCTTCACCTAAATCGAATTCAGGGGAAGCTGAGGCACGCACTTTCCACTTTACTTTCCCCAAAATAAATGGAGGAAACCCATCTGGAGCTACGGATTTGGCAGTAAAACGACCCCCCCAATCATTGACGATTCCTCCTCTGAGACGGATCTCAAATTGCTGATTTACGTTGGTGGGATCCAAAGGTTGTGGTGGCACATCGGTGGCGTATCCGCCGAAACAACAGGTGGTCTCATCCTCCTCCGTTGAACTTGTGTACGCTTCCCTGGAAAAAGAATTTGAGCATGAATTAGTCATCTGGGCAATCATATATCATGCTAAAATAACCGTGGTTTGTGATAAAATGCATACCCTTTATGCTTCTTGTATTGTATCGCGTAGTAGAGATTGGAAGACAGGGGCTGGTTAATGACTGGAATGAAGATAATGTTCTGAAAATGAAGAACTTGGACAGATGAGAAGCCTGTTGAGTATCGATGTTCCAGGCTCTTGTTCTGAGGAAAAGGAAGGTGCTTGATGTCAATACTCTTGCACAATCCGAAACAACAAGTTGGCTCCGATTCTTCATCTTGGATGACCAGAATACCAGAACTCCGACCCTCCGGTGGAGGCAAGGAGAGGGCATCAGGAGACCTTCGGTACGCTGAAAGATGTCTTGTCACATACATTTTGGCTTTGTGTAGTTTCTGAATGAGTAGCACTCTGCTTTGTATATTATCTACAAATGTTGAATTCAAGCAAGAGTTATTGGTTCGAAGTTGACCAGCTAAACCTTTGACAACAAGTTACGATGAAAATGGCTTGTCTTCTATAGGGCTGTGGTTCTCCGGCCAGCTGCATGTGATTGCCTTTGTGGACGAGTCGACAATTGATTTGTGACACATGTCTAAAGGATAGAGACTGACAACGTCCGGATAAGAAATAAAGAGATTTGCAGGAATTCACGACTATTATTTTATTTGTTTTGAATTCAATGTCTGATCTTTTAATGATGAAAATACTAATTATATATCTCTTTTCACTTTTATTTCTTTCATTTACAGTTTTATGTTTCAATCGTGTCGGGTTTGGAAGCAAGAGAGAAACTGAGAGGGTCGATTTGGTAAAGATTCCACAAGAAATAGTGAAAACAAGGCTGAGTCTTAAAAAAAAAAAAAAACTTTTATTAGGTAAACAACACAATAACGAAATGATTTCAAAAAAAAACACACACACAATAACGAAATGATTTCAAAAAAAACACACACAATAACGAAATACAAAATGAAAAGTAAGCAACTTTTGTAACACATATACAAGAACAGACTAATTGAATTTAACGATTGTCAAATAATATCAATGTGTTTATCGTTGTCGTTTATTTGTTGACATCAATGTGTGTAATTTCAAATAATATTTAAAATGCATTATTATTTATTTCAATTAGATTTCCGCCCCAACCCGGAACCTTCATAGATTGCTAATTAAGATTTGATATATTCCTAATAATAATATATATTCTATGATTCAAAAATGAAATATATGTACCGACCTTTTGGGTCAACAAGTTCGTCCTTGAAGAAGATATATATTTATTGATTGTATGTGCAGAACAGCTTTTCCCTACGAATGGTTTTATTTGTTGACATCAATGTGTTTGTCATTTATTTCCTTGAAGTGTAACGTTTTTGAACTAGTTAAAAAACGTGGGAAAAAATTCTAACTTGTTTGGGTGCTTGGGTGTGAGATTTTTATTTTTTCTTAATGATTTTATTTCTTGACATCAATGGATTTGTCGTTTATTTTCTTGAAGTGTAACGTTTTGAACTAGTTCAGAAATGTGGGAACAAATTCTAAGTTGTTTGGGGTGCTTGGGTGTGAGATTTATTTATTTATTTATTTTTCAAAATTACCGGAAGAAGTTAAAAAAACTAAGATTTTCTTTCACTTTGACATGAGGAAGAAGAAGCGTAAGTTATTTTTGTTTTGGGAGGAAAACGAGTTGTACATTATTTTTTTTAGAGAGAAACAAAATAAATAAATCACTTCTAAAAAAAAATAAGATCATTTATGCGTTACCTTTTTATTTGGAGAATATAATGAGTTATTTTGTTTCCTTAACAAAACAAAAAAATGTGGCATTTGTTTTAATCCTTAAATATAATAGACGACCAAATTTAAGAATTCGAAGAGATCTGGATCCCAAGAATATCACGCAGTGTGCAATAAACCAATTCCGCCATAATTTGGCAACAATTATCAAAATTGTGTAAAACTTCAAGAGAAATGTTGCTTAATATTTTTAAGTGTTAATCTTCAAGTATTTTCTCAAAAAAGCATTTTCTTTGTTATTTTGTTTTTGTTTTTTTTTTTTTTTAAAAAAAAAGTGAATGTAAATATGTGCTACATTAAAAAAAATAAATAAAAATTTAAAAATACCAAATAACATTTTTCAAAACTTCAATTTAAAAGCTCTTTCCATAGTGTTCATAGGGACCATCTAATCAGTATTCCAATAACTCTAAATCAATTGGCCCATTTTTGTCAACTTTAAAGAGCACCCTATCCAGCATCCACGTTGTTTTAGATTTTTGCCGGTGCTTTTGACAACATGCATGTCTATCTACGCTGTCAACTTTCTTTCTTTTCTTCGATCTGTCTATTTTTCCACTAATGATACAAAATGATCAGTCATATATATCACGATGTTAGGTGTAATGATCAATCATATATATATATATATATATATATATATATATATATAGAGAGAGAGAGAGAGAGTCACGGGCCATTATTTCAATAGTAAAAACTTGCAACTAACCTATTATTTCAATCAAAATTAAATAGGCAAAATATATGTGTGTCCATCATTTGTGATTGATAGATCATCTCATCTGCTTAATTAACTTGAGTATTAATTAACTGTAGTGGGCGAAGATCAAATTTAACCTACATACTTTTGAAGTTTGGTCAAGTTCATTGTTGTTTGAATTTTATAAGTTTAGTTATAAACTAAGGACCAACTTGATAATAATCATGAATATTCACGCAGTCAATTAAGGATATGAGTCTCACAATTTTATAACTCTTAAGAGCATTCCAGCAGCTACTCGGTTATATTCCCTAAGTTTAATAATTTAAATTACTTTTTTGTTTTTCTATATCAATTTGCACCTTCTTTATATCATTAAAATATTATTATTTTTATTTTACTTTTTTATATTTTATTCTTTTAATTTAACCTTCTTTTTTTTTTTCTCTCTCTCACATCTCATCTCCGTCTTCTTTCTTTCCCCTCCAGCCGCACCTCTCTCCCTCTCTGCCTCACTCATCTCCATCTCACTCTCTACTTAACTCTCTCGATCTCCCTGAATGGTGAAGTCTGGTGAGCATATATGAGAACCGTGAGGTCTGGTTTGATCGGTCTGGGTTTCTGGGTTTCTATTGGGTCTTGATCGGTCTGGGTTTTTGCTGTATCGTTTCATCTTCGAACTGCATCATCTCATCTTCTCCGAGTTCTCTGTTTGGGTCCCGAGAAACGAAGGAAAATGAAGATGCAAATATTTTTCCTATTCTTTTTTTTCCGAGTTTTCATCTAACCCAATTCTTTGGCAAAGGGAGAAGAAATGAAGATGCGAATATTTTGCATTCTCTGTTTGGGAATATTTTGCATTCTCTATTTGGGAAGATGCGATTCAGCTTCTTCTCGGACGGAGAAGAAGGAGAAGACTGATTCAGCTCTATGAATGGGTCCTCTCCTTCTCCGTCCGAGTCCGCTTCTTCCCGGACGAAGAAGAAGGAGGAAACCGATTCAGCTGTATGAATGGGTCTTCTCTGTCCGATTCAGCCTTTTCTCCTTCTCCTCGAATGGGTCTTCTCCTCCTTCGCAAACCCATCAGAGGCAGAAAATAATTTTATGAATATAATAATGATTTTCTGAATATAATAATCACAATAATTGCTACGGTGACCCAATATTTTGGGTTTTACTGTAGCAGCCGGTGATTTAAGGAAGCATATAGAGAGTCTGCTGTGAGTTGACGATTTTTTTGACATTTTCTTAAAACTTAGGAGAAACTTCAGAAAGTCCCCATGAACTTTCAGCCAATTTGAAAAACTCCCTATGAATTTTCAAAACTCTCATTTAGGCCCTTGAACTTTGGTTTTCTCTCACTTTGGACCCTTTTAACATTAAACTACGTCGTTTTGGGCTGGGTAGGTGTTGTAATTTTAGGACACAAAACGACGTAGTTTAATATTAAAATGGTCAAAAGTGAGAGAAAACCAAAATTCAGGGGGCCTAAATGAGAGTTTTGAAAATTCAGAAATTTTTTTTCAAATTGGCTAAAGTTCATGAGGCTTTCTGAAATTTCCCCTAAAACTTAGGAACAGCAAAAAAAGGAAAAAATAAAAAATTGAAAAATTGAATGGGAGTCGGTGACTGGTGGGCATATATATATATATATATATAGATGCATTATTTTTTTCTTTTACTCCCTGGCCCATAAACAGATGAGAGATGCTAGAGTTACAACTATTTTCACAAACAGAATTGCACAAGCTGACGTGGCCACGTTAGTTTGTTTTTTTTATTCTTTCTTTTCCCATTCTTTGGTTTTCTTCTTCCTTCTCTTTCTCTTTTCTCAACTGCTCCCATTTGCCTTTGTCCATTTGCAGAGAGTGACGGAGAGTGTGCGACGATGAGAGAGAGAGTCGAGGGTTCACAGTAACTCTAAAATCAAACCCAAAAAAATTCAACACCGAAACCTCAAGACCCATTCGGTTAGGATTAAGAAAATTGACACAAAAATCCTCCACAATTGAGACCTAGAATCAAATGCTCACAAGAATCCATGGTCAACACAAGAAAACCCAACTATAACCAAGAATTAAAAACAAAAGGGAACAATTTATACCCTTGAAGAACCCATTTTTCTGAAACCTCTCTCTCTTTAGCTCTCTGTCCCTCTGTCTCTGCTCATTTTCTTCCTCCCTGAAACTCTCAGCCCAGCTCTCTCTCTTACCATCCTCACGCCATCTCTGTTTTCTCTCAAATCCCACTCTCTCCCTGTTACAAACTAATGTGCTTTGACTTGTCAACTTTTATCTTTGGTTGTGTTTATTAAACTCTAGTTTGTAGTAGGTAAAAATGTGTGTTTGTTGTGAAGCCACGTGTGGTTCTAGAACTTACTTTTGTAAAAGGTTTCTCTTGTCTTTTGTAGAGTGTAACTTCAGAATTTTGTAACGTAAGAAGAAGAAGAAAAATAGAAGAAAGAGCCAAGTCCCTTGCAGAAAATTGTTCTTCCTTTCCCTGTTTTTTCCCCTGTTTTTTCTCTGTTTTTTGGTCATTTTCTGTAGAATTTCTGCAGCAAGTTGATCTTCTTATTCTCTTGTGTTTCCCTTGTTTAATATACTGCCCTTGGAGTGTGTCTTGCTGGAAAATCCAGCCAACAGAATTTGGTATCAGAGCTTGGTTCAAAGAAGAGCTGTGGGCAGAAATTTGAAGAGAAAGAAGAGGATAAGTTGAAGGAGAATCCATGGCCAGCACAAGCATGAATTGGAGCAATGTCCAGGTACCGATTTTCTCTGGTGAAAATTATGATTTCTGGTCTATAAAGATGAAGACCTTGTTTGTCTCCATAGATTTATGGGAGATGGTAGAATCAGGATATGAAATACCTGAATCTACATCAACCTTGACCGAAGCTCAAAAAAAGGAATTGAAGGAGAACAAAAGCAAAGATGCAGGAGCTCTTGGGATGATTCAAAGGGGAGTTTCAGAAACTATTTTTCCAAGAATTATGGGAGCAACAAGAGCTAAGGAGGCTTGGGATATTCTTCAAGAAGAATTTCAAGGAGACAAAAAGGTAAGAGCCATCAAACTCCAAACTCTTAGAAGAGATTTTGAAAATATGAGAATGAAAGAAAATGAAAGTGTGAAAGATTATTCCACTAGATTTTTGGAGTTGGTAAATCAAATGAAAGCTTATGGTGAAAATATGATTGATAGTAGAATTGTGGAAAAAATATTGATAAGCTTGCATGAAAAATTTGATCCTATGGTGGCTGTAATTGAAGAAACAAAAGACCTCTCTAGTTTAGGTGTCCAAGAGTTGTTGGGTTCATTGAAAGCTCATGAGCAAAGGTTGGAACGACACTCCGAAAAGTCAATAGAGAGAGCATTTCAATCTAAGCTCACTGTTAATTCAAAAAATTATGAAAAGAGAGCATTAAGTCATGAACAAGGTGAAGGGGACTCAACTAGAGGAGGTGGAAGTTTTAGAGCAAGAGGAAGAGTTAGAAGTCCAAGAGGAAGAGGTAGAGGTAGCTATGAAAGAAAACCAAATGTGGAAGGCTCTTCACAAAGATGTAATATTTGCAAGAAGAGTAGTCATGTTGAAAAAGATTGTTGGTTCAAAGGAAAGCCTCAATGTTTTAATTGCAAAAAGTTTGGCCACTTGCAAAAGGATTGTAGATTCTTGAAGAATAATCAACAAGCTAATTTCACCGAGGAGAAAGAAAGTGAAGGGAACTTGTTCTATGCATGTCAACATGTTTCCGAGAAGAAAAATGATATATGGTTCTTAGATAGTGGTTGTAGCAATCACATGACACCGGAGAAGGAAATTTTCCTTGACATAGACACTTCATTCCATTCTAAAGTGAAGATGGGAAATGGTGCTGTGGTAGATGTTAAAGGGAAAGGCAATGTTGGAGTTGAAACCAAGAGAGGGCTGAAGAAAATTCGTGAAGTTTTATTTGTTCCGGAGCTTGATCAAAACTTGCTTAGCATTGGACAACTTATGGAGCATGATTATGTTCTTCATTTTGAAGGCCGTACTTGTACAGTTTATGATGAAGGAAGAGAAAAATTGGTTGTGGCTGAAGTTAAAATGGCTCCAAATAGAAGTTTTCCACTCACTTTTAAATATGCAAAAGACATGGCTTTAAAAGCTAGTGTAATTGATGAATCATGGTTGTGGCATAAAAGATTTGGTCATCTGAATTTTCAAAGTCTCAAGCTACTACATCAGAAAAATATGGTGCAAAAGCTTCCTATTATTAATGAAAAGAATGAAGTTTGTGAAGGTTGTGCTCTTGGGAAGCATCATCGACAACCATTTTCCAAAGGAGTAGCATGGAGGGCTAAGAAGATGCTAGAGTTGGTGCATACTGACGTTTGTGGGCCTATGCAAACTCCTTCTCATTCTCAAAACAGGTATTTCATTCTCTTTATTGATGATTATAGTCGCATGACTTGGGTTTATTTCATGAGACAAAAATCTGAAGTGTTTAATATCTTTAAAAAGTTTAAATGCCTTGTTGAAAAGCAAAGTGGTTGTTTTATTAAAGTCTTGAGAAGTGATAGAGGGAAGGAATATACTTCAAATCAATTTCATAAATTCTGTGAAGATGAAGGTGTGGAGAGGCAGTTGACAGTCTCTTATACTCCACAACAAAATGGGGTATCCGAGAGGAAGAATCAAACTGTCATGGAGATGGCCAAGTCTATGTTGCATGAAAAGGGCTTACCAAAAGCATTTTGGGCTGAAGCTGTATACACAGCTGTTTATTTGATGAATAGATGTCCAACCAAGGCCGTGTGGGATAAAACACCATTTGAAGCTTGGAGTGGAAGAAAGCCATCAATCAAGCATCTCAAAGTGTTTGGTTGTATTTGCTATGCTCAAATTCCAAAGGAGAAGAGATACAAGTGAGAAGTGTATATTTGTTGGCTGTAGCTCAATGTCAAAGGGCTATAGGCTGTACAACTTGAAAACCAACAAAGTAATCATCAGCCGAGATGTCTTATTTGATGAGAAAGCTAAATGGAATTGGGAGCAAGGCCAAGTTGAAGAACAATTGGTTCCGGTGACTGTTTTACAGCAAAGTCCAGCCCAAGGAAGTGCAAGTAATGATGATAGCTCTCACCCATCATCAAGTTCGACTCCATCACCAAGCTCACCATCATCTCCAAGCTCAAGCTCAACTTCTCCAAGCTCAAGTCCAATGAGATTGAGGAATTTGGATGATATTTATGCAAGGTGCAACTTTTGTGTTGTTGAACCTGAAAATTTTGAAGAAGCAATGAAAGAAGAGAGTTGGAGAAAAGCTATGGAAGATGAAATTGAAGTTATTGAAAAAAACAGAACATGGAAGTTGGTTGAAAGGCCTCAAGACAAAGAAATCATTGGTGTGAAATGGATTTACAAAGTGAAGTATAATGTAGATGGGTCGGTTCAAAGAAACAAAGCAAGGCTAGTTGCAAAAGGATACTCACAGCAGCCCGGGGTTGACTTTCATGAAACTTTTGCTCCAGTAGCTCGCTTGGATACAGTGAGAGCTTTAATTTCTTTAGCAGCTCAAAAGGGTTGGTTATTGTACCAACTTGATGTCAAATCAGCCTTCTTGAATGGAGAGTTGAAAGAAGAGGTGTAAGTTGAACAACCTCAAGGATTTATAATCCAAGGTGAAGAAGAGAAAGTGTATAAGCTAAGGAAAGCTTTGTATGGGCTAAAACAAGCTCCTAGAGCATGGTATAGCCATATTGACAATTACTTCAATGAAAGTGGTTTCAAAAGGAGCAAGAGTGAGCCAACCTTGTATGTAAAACATCAAGGTAATGTTGATTTGCTTATTGTTGCATTATATGTTGATGATTTGATATTAACCGGAAGCAATGCTAAAATGATTGAAGAATTCAAGAAAGATATGGTGAACAAGTATGAGATGAGTGATATGGGGCTGCTACATTACTTTCTTGGTATTGAAGTTTATCAAGACAAAGAAGAGGTGTTCATTTCACAAAGAATGTATGCTGAAAAAATTCTGAGAAAATTCAGAATGGTTGGTTGCAAACCAATGGCTACACCACTTGCATTAAATGAAAAATTAAAGAAGGAAGATGGATGAAAAAAGGTGGATGCTACTTTCTATAGAAGTTTGGTTGGAAACTTGCTATATCTCACTGCTACAAGGCCTGATGTTATGTTTGCGGCAAGTTTGCTATCAAGGTTCATGCATTCTCCAAGCCATTTTCATTTTGCAGCAGCAAAAAGGGTGCTTAGATACATTCAAGGCACCACAAGTTATGGAATAAGGTATTGCAGAAATTCCATGGTGAAGTTGCTTGGCTTTTGTGATAGTGATTGGGGTGGCTGTGTTGATGATATGAAAAGCACCTCAGGTTATGCCTTTTCACTTGGATCAGGTGTGTTTTCTTGGTCCTCAAAGAAGCAACAATCAGTTGCTCAATCTTCAGCAGAAGCTGAATATGTTTCAGCAACATTAGCCACATCTCAAGCAATTTGGCTGAGAAGAATACTTGAAGATATTGGTGAGAGGCAAGAAGAGGCTGCACACTTGCATTGTGACAACAAATCAGCCATAGCAATGGCAAAGAATCCATTTTACCATAGCAGGACCAGACATATTGCAATCAAGCATCATTTTATTAGAGAAGCAATTGAAGAAGGTGAAGTGGAGCTGAAATTTTGCAAGTCAGAGGAGCAAGTAGCTGACATTTTCACCAAAGCATTGCCAAAGGAGAAATTCCAGCAACTGAGAGAAGCATTGGGAGTTCAAAAACAGCACATTAAGGGGGAGAATGTTACAAACTAATGTGCTTTGACTTGTCAACTTTTATCTTTGGTTGTGTTTATTAAACTCTAGTTTGTAGTAGGTAAAAATGTGTGTTTGTTGTGAAGCCACGTGTGGTTCTAGAACTTACTTTTGTAAAAGGTTTCTCTTGTCTTTTGTAGAGTGTGTAGCTTCAGAATTTTGTAACGTAAAAAGAAGAAAAATAGAAGAAAGAGCCAAGTCCCTTGCAGAAAATTGTTCTTCCTCTCCCTGTTTTTCCCCTGTTTTTTCTCTTGCCTTTTTTGGTCATTTTCTGCAGAATTTCTGCAGCAAGTTGATCTTCTTATTCTCTTGTGTTTTCCTTGTTTAATATACTGCCCTTGGAGTGTGTCTTGCTGGAAAATCCAGCCAACACTCCCCGTATCTCACTCTGCTTTGCCTTACGCCCATCTCTGTTACCATCTTTGCTCCTTCACGAGCTCTCTCAGCTCCGTCCCTCTCCCTCTCTTTCTAGGTCTTCTCTCTATCTCACTGAATCTCGTCTCTCCCTCAGTCCCAAAATTTTCTCTCTTCTCTCCTTGCGTCTCTCTCTCATCGTCTCACACTCTCCGTCACTCTCTGCAAATGGACAAAGGCAAATGGGAGCAGGTGAGAAAAGAGAAAGAGAAGGAAGAAGAAAACAAAACAATGAGAAAAGAAAGAATAAAAAAACAAACAAACGTGGCCACGTCAGCTTGTGCAATTCAGTTTGTGGAAATGGTTGTAAATCTAGCATTTCTCTAGACGGATCACTTAGCTAGGATGTTCCTATATATATATATATATACGAACCACGCACACTATAAGGCAAGACTCCAACTAATATTATACATATGGCTACACCTGATGATGATCAACCACCTCTTTCTCCTCCGATTCCCAAGTATTTCCAAGAACCTGAAATGACCCAAGAATGCAGGGATCTCATATCCACTTTGCCTACACAACGAGGCTGGATTCATGAAACAATCCATCAATATCAAGGCTTTTGGCTTGAAACTTGGATCATGCAAGGAGTTGTAGCATTCCAAAAACACTTCCAAGCTCATGACACCGATATCCTCCTTGCCACCAATCCCAAAGCCGGCACCACTTGGTTGAAGGCCCTCTCCTTCGGCTTACTGAACCGGGTGCGCTATCCGGACATTCAACAACACCCTCTCCTCACAATCAATCCTCACGTTCTTGTGACCATCTTGGAGCACTTATACAATAAAAAAGAGGTTCCAGATCTCACCTCCTTTACCTCTCCAAGGCTTTTCTCAACCCATTTACCTTATTCCCTGCTACCAATATCTGCAAAGAACTCCACTTGCAAGATTGTGTGTTTGTGTAGGAACCCTAAGGACACTTTTGTGTCACGTTGGCATTTCTTCAACAGGTTGAGACCAATGAGTACAGGTGCCCTCTCACTTGAAGACGCTTTTGATATGTTTTGTAGGGGATCGAGTGGATTTGGCCCATACTGGGATCATGTTTTGGGATATTGGAAAGAAAGCATTGAAAAGCCAGAAAAAGTACTCTTCTTGAAGTATGAGGAAATGAAAGAGCAGCCAATTGCCAATTTGAGGAGGCTGGCTGACTTTTTGGGGTGCCCTTTTTCTCCGGAAGAAGAGGCAAAAGGTGTAGTGAATGATATCTCAAGATTATGTAGTTTTGATAATTTGAGCAAGTTGGAGGTGAATAAAAATGAAAAATCGTTTGGCGTAGAGAATAAGGTATTTTTTCGTCGAGGTGAAGTTGGAGACTGGATGAAATACTTGACAGCTGAGATGATAAAGAAATTGGACCGCATTACTGAAGAGAAGTTTCATGGCACTGGGTTAAGATTTTAGGTACGTATTTAGGCGCTGCATCAAAATTAATTTCTCTTATTTAAGTATATATTGTGTGTTGGCATCTAATCAACCTCCGAATAAATTTTTGTGTATTCTTGATTCGGTTGTCAACTATATGTTGACATCTGATCAATCTTCAATTACTTTTTTTATTTGTGTTCTCTGTTTCGATTGTCAATGTGCATGTATAATTATGTTGACATATTATCAACGTTCAATAAAATGTTATTTGTATTTTCTTTGATATATATATATATATATGTGTGATAATAAAAAAAATTGTGTTTGGATATTTACATTGTATGTACGACACAACTATGAACTATGATTAAATTGTAATTAATGTATGATCATCTTTTAATTAAGTTTCTCAAAAGTTAAAAGTTTTAGAAGGTTATAAGGCATAAAAATGATTGTGCAGCAGCAATAATGTATCAATAAGATTGATCTGAAGGTGAATTAACAATGCTATATCAGTGACAAAATGATATACGAAATAGCATGCGAAATGGGACGCCACATGCATGGGTGAACATGGGTGAACATGTGAGTCTTAAACATTCAATTGTTGATTTTTCTTAAAAAAATTAAATGGGAAAAAAGAAGAAGAAAAAAGACAAATAGAAAATCTAGAAGGATAAAGGAGTGTCGGTGGTTTCAATGAATAATATCCATGTCAATGAATTAATGATAGCCTCTGCTTTTCTGAGTTCACCTTTTATTTTTTCGTTTCCAGCAAGAGCAACCAATAATATCCATGTCCCATGAGGCATGAGAAAAAGTTAAATAAATAAATAAATGACAATAAATTAATAATGACCCTACATGAGGACGACGACGACGACGACGATTTACATCTCTCTCAATCTTCGCCATCTGAATCTTATCATTTTATTTTTAAC
>NC_081544.1:31013811-31031169 GCF_901000735.1 Corylus avellana | reverse complement strand
TGTGTTGTCAGTAGGAAGATAAGAAAGGAGAAAAGAAAGAATAAAGCGGTCGTTGGGTTCTTGGGATACTCAATTAGCATGCGGCAATAAAATTAAGAAATAAAAAAGTTGAAGAAGCTCACGCAAGGCTGCCAAGGGACTCTATGATCATTAAAAAAAAAAAATAAAAAATGACAACTTTGAAATCCGAATTTGCTTCTTGAGCCAAAATATTTATGCCACGCTGCCATGCGGGGGCTCTACTCTGGAACAAATTCTCTTTGGTTCATTATGGACCGAAAATATTCAATTTATGGTTAGAATTTCATCTCAAAAATTTTATGGTCACAAATGAAAATACATATTCCATTAATAAAAATAATAATAAAATATTATTTTAAATTAAAAAAATTAATAAAAATTTAAGAAAAAAAAAAGAAAAAGAAAAAAGAAGGGGGTGGCCGAACAGGGGGTGTAACGTTTTGAACTAGTTCAGAAACGTGGGAACAAATTCTAAGTTGTTTGGGTGTGAGAATTTTTTTTTAAAATTTTTTTTTTTTTTACTTTTTACTTTTTACTTTTTCTTTTTCTTTTTCTTTTCTTCAGAATTACCGGAAGAAGTTAAAAAATCTAAGATTTTCTTTCACTTTGACATGAGGAAGAAGCGTAAGTTATTTTTGTTTTGGGAGGAAAATGAGTTGTACATTATTTTTTTTTAGAGAGAAACAAAATAATTAAATCACTTCTAAAAGAAAATAAGATCATTTATGGTTACCTTTTTATTTGGGGAATATAATGAGTTATTTTGTTTCCTTAATAAAACAAAAAAATGTGGCATTTGTTTTAACCCTTAGATATAATAGACGACCAAATTTAAGAATTTGAGAAACTCAAATCCTTTATTAAGAATTCGGGGAGATCTGGATCCCAAAAATATCACGCGGTGTGCAATAAATCAATTCTGCCATAATTTGGCAACAATTATCAAAATTGTGTAAAACTTCAAGAGAAATGTTGCTTGATATTTTTAAGTGTTAATCTTCAAGTATTTTCTCAAAAAAGTATTTTCTTTGTTATTTTGTATTTATTTATTTTTTTTTTTTTTAAAAAAAGGTGAATGTAAATATGTGCTACATTAAAAATAAAAATACCAAATAACATTTTTCAAAACTTCAATCTAAAAGCTCTTTTCATAGTGTACATAGTGACCATCTAATCAGTATTCCAATAACTCTAAATCAATTGGCCCATTTTTGTCAACTTTAAAGAGCACCCTATCCAGCATCCACGTTTGTTTTAGATTTTTGCCGGTGCTTTTGACAACATGCATGTCTATCTACGCTGTCAACTTTCTTTCTCTTCTTCGATCTGTCTATTTTTCCACTAATGATACAAAATGATCAGTCATATATATCAAGATGTTAGGTGTAATGATCAATCATATATATATATAGAGAGAGAGAGAGAGAATCACGGGCCATTGTTTCAATAGTAGAAACTTGCAACTAACCTATTATTTCAATCAAAATTAAATAGGCAAAATATATGTGTGTCCAAAGACTCGTATATATAGAGCTTAACCAAGATTTACTTAAAAAAAAAAAAAAAAATTTATGTCCATCATTTGTGATTGATAGATCATCTCATCTGCTTAATTAACTTGAGTATTAATTACCTGTAGTGGGCGAAGATCAAATTTAACCTACGTACTTTTGAAGTTTGGTCAAGTTCATTGTTGTTTGAATTTTATAAATTTAGTTATAAATTAAGGACCAACTTAATAATAATCATGAATATTCACGCAGTCAATTAAGGATATGAGTCTCACAATTTTATAACTCTTATTAAGAGCATTCTAGCAGCTCTCCGGTCATATTCTCTAAGTTTAATGATTTAAACTAACTTTTACTTTTTTATGTCAATTTGTGTTTTCTTATATCACTAAAATATTATTATTTTTATTTTACTTTTTTATATTTTATTCTTTTAATTTAACCCTTCTTTCTCTCTCTCTGTCTCTCTCTCTCTCATCTCATCTCCGTCTTTTTTCTTTCCCTTCCAGCCGCACCTCTCTCCCTCTCTGCCTCACTCATCTCCATCCCACTCTCTGCTTAACCCTCTCGATCTCCCTGAATGGTGAAGTCTGGTGAGCATGTATGAGAACCGTGAGGTCTGGTTTGATTGGTCTGGGTTTCAGGGTTTCTGTTGGGTCTTGATCGGTCTAAGTTTTTGCTGCATCATTTCATCTTCGAACTGCATCGTCTCATCTTCTCCGAGTTCTCTGTTTGGGTCCCGGGAAACGGAGGAAAATGAAGATGCGAATATTTTTCCTATTCTTTTTTTCCGAGTTTTCATCTAACCCAATTCTTTTTGTCTTTAAGCTTTCTCTGTTTGGCAAAGGGAGAAGAAATGAAGATACGAATATTTTGTGCGTGGTTCGTGTCTATATATATATATATAGGAATATCCTAGCTAAGTAATCTGTTAAGAGAAATGCTAGATTTACAACCATTTCCACAAATAGAATTGCACAAGCTGACGTGGCCACTTTGTTTTTTTTATTCTTTCTTTTGTTTTCTTCTTCCTTCTTTCTCTTTTCTCAACTGCTCCCATTTGCCTTTGTCCATCATTTGCAGAGAGTGACGGAGAGTGTGCGACGATGAGAGAGACTCGAGGACATGCACAGTAACTCTAAAATCAAACCCAAAAAAATTCAACACCGAAACCTCAAGACCCATTCGATTAGGATTAAGAAAATTGACACAAAAATCCTCCACAATTGAGACCTAGAATCAAATGCTCACAAGAATCCATGGTCAACACAAGAAAACGCAACTATAACCAAGAATTAAAAACAAAAGGGAACAATTTATACCCTTGAAGAACCCATTTTTCTGAAACTTCTCTCTCTCTAGCTCTCTGTCCCTCTGTCTCTGCTCATTTTCTTCCTCCCTGAAACTCTCAGCCTAGCTCTCTCTCTCTTACCATCCTCACGCCATCTCTGTTTTCTCTCAAATCCCACTCTCTCCCTGTATCTCACTCTGCTTTGCCTTACGCCCATCTCTGTTGCCATCTTTGCTCCTTCACGAGCTCTCTCAGCTCCGTCCCTCTCCCTCTCTTTCTAGGTCTTCTCTCTATCTCACTGCCTGTTCGTCTCTCCCTCGGCCCCAAAATTTTCTCTCTTCTCTCCTTGCGTCTCTCTCTCATCGTCTCACACTTTCCGTCACTCTCTGCAAATGGACAAAGGCAAATGGGAGCAGGTGAGAAAAGAGAAAGAGAACGAAGAAGAAAACAAAAGAATGAGAAAAGAAAGAATAAAAAAAACAAACAAACGTGGCCACGTCAGCTTGTGCAATTCTGTTTGTAGAAATGGTTGTAAATCTAGCATTTCTCTAAACAGATTATTTAGCTAGGATGTTCCTATATATGTATACGAACACGCACAAAATAAGGTAAGACTCCAACTAATATTATACATATGGCTACACCTGATGATGATCAACCACCTCTTTCTCCTCCGATTCCCAAGTATTTCCAAGAACCTGAAATGACCCAAGAATGCAGGGATCTCATATACACTTTGCCTACACAACGAGGCTGGATTCATGAAACAATCCATCAATATCAAGGCTTTTGGCTTGAAACTTGGATCATGCAAGGAGTTGTAGCATTCCAAAAACACTTCCAAGCTCATGACACCGATATCCTCCTTGCCACCAATCCCAAAGCCGGCACCACTTGGTTGAAGGCCCTCTCCTTCGGCTTACTGAACCGGGTGCGCTATCCGGACATTCAACAACACCCTCTCCTCACAATCAATCCTCACGTTCTTGTGACCATCTTGGAGCACTTATACAATAAAAAAGAGGTTCCAGATCTCACCTCCTTTACCTCTCCAAGGCTTTTCTCAACCCATTTACCTTATTCCCTGCTACCAATATCTGCAAAGAACTCCACTTGCAAGATTGTGTGTTTGTGTAGGAACCCTAAGGACACTTTTGTGTCACGTTGGCATTTCTTCAACAGGTTGAGACCAATGAGTACAGGTGCCCTCTCACTTGAAGACGCTTTTGATATGTTTTGTAGGGGATCGAGTGGATTTGGCCCATACTGGGATCATGTTTTGGGATATTGGAAAGAAAGCATTGAAAAGCCAGAAAAAGTACTCTTCTTGAAGTATGAGGAAATGAAAGAGCAGCCAATTGCCAATTTGAGGAGGCTGGCTGACTTTTTGGGGTGCCCTTTTTCTCCGGAAGAAGAGGCAAAAGGTGTAGTGAATGATATCTCAAGATTATGTAGTTTTGATAATTTGAGCAAGTTGGAGGTGAATAAAAATGAAAAATCGTTTGGCGTAGAGAATAAGGTATTTTTTCGTCGAGGTGAAGTTGGAGACTGGATGAAATACTTGACAGCTGAGATGATAAAGAAATTGGACCGCATTACTGAAGAGAAGTTTCATGGCACTGGGTTAAGATTTTAGGTACGTATTTAGGCGCTGCATCAAAATTAATTTCTCTTATTTAAGTATATATTGTGTGTTGGCATCTAATCAACCTCCGAATAAATTTTTGTGTATTCTTGATTCGGTTGTCAACTATATGTTGACATCTGATCAATCTTCAATTACTTTTTTTATTTGTGTTCTCTGTTTCGATTGTCAATGTGCATGTATAATTATGTTGACATATTATCAACGTTCAATAAAATGTTATTTGTATTTTCTTTGATATATATATATATATATGTGTGATAATAAAAAAAATTGTGTTTGGATATTTACATTGTATGTACGACACAACTATGAACTATGATTAAATTGTAATTAATGTATGATCATCTTTTAATTAAGTTTCTCAAAAGTTAAAAGTTTTAGAAGGTTATAAGGCATAAAAATGATTGTGCAGCAGCAATAATGTATCAATAAGATTGATCTGAAGGTGAATTAACAATGCTATATCAGTGACAAAATGATATACGAAATAGCATGCGAAATGGGACGCCACATGCATGGGTGAACATGGGTGAACATGTGAGTCTTAAACATTCAATTGTTGATTTTTCTTAAAAAAATTAAATGGGAAAAAAGAAGAAGAAAAAAGACAAATAGAAAATCTAGAAGGATAAAGGAGTGTCGGTGGTTTCAATGAATAATATCCATGTCAATGAATTAATGATAGCCTCTGCTTTTCTGAGTTCACCTTTTATTTTTTCGTTTCCAGCAAGAGCAACCAATAATATCCATGTCCCATGAGGCATGAGAAAAAGTTAAATAAATAAATAAATGACAATAAATTAATAATGACCCTACATGAGGACGACGACGACGACGACGATTTACATCTCTCTCAATCTTCGCCATCTGAATCTTATCATTTTATTTTTAACGTTTGTAAATCTAGATTTTAATGGATCTCTTCGCCACCCCTCGAACTACAATATAGGCAAAGGGTTTCTTTTAAATTTAAGCTTTTATATATATATATATATATATATATATATATATATAAAAGCTTAAAAATTAAGCTTTATCCCTTATTAAAATTAGGTTTCACCTTTCATTTATATTTTGGTTCTAGAATGAAAAATTTTCATTTGGTCCCTAATTGATGGGTTGTTTGGGTGAGGATCTTAGTTATATATAGAGAGCGGATGTATTGTTAAAATGTTGATTAATAATTAAATTTACATCTTTTTATAAGCATAAACTTTTAAGATAAGTGATGATTTAACATGGTATCAGCTAAAAGTCCATAGATCGAATATTGACTCCGCCAATTCACTTCACTTGTGAATTGGGGGGGGGAGTGGTAATTAAATGATTAAATTTATATTTTCTTGTAAAATTAAACTTTTAAGACAACTAGTGATTTACGAGGCATGAAATGAATACCCTCTACACGCCAACAACTCTCATGTTCTTGTGCCCTTCTTGGATATCAATCTCTATACTGAAAATTAGCTTCCAGACCTCACCTCCTTTGCCTTTCCAAGGCTCTAACTTTTCAACTCATTTACCTTTTGTTGTGCTACCGACATCTGTGAAACACTCGGTTTGCAAGATTGTGTATTTGTGTTAGAACCCTAAGTAATTAAGAACACTTTTGTGTCACTTTGGCACTTCACCAACAAGTCGAGACCAATGATTCAGGGCACCATTTCAATTGAAAAGGCTTTTGACAAGTTTTGTAGGGGAGTGAGTTTGTACGAGCCTACCTTATTGGGACAATGTTTTGGGATATTAGAAGAAAATCTTAGAAATGCCTCAAAATATTCTTTTCTTGAGGTTTGAGGAAATGAAAGAGTAGCCCGCTGCCAATTTGAAGAGATTGGCTCAGTTGCTGGGGTGCCCTTCGTCCCCAGAAGAAAAGGCCCAAGGTGCATGTAGAGGATAATTTCTTAATTAAGGTTGTGTAGTTTTGACAATTTGAACAGTTTTATTTTTTTATTTTTTATTTAGTTTTTCATTTTTTGTAAAAAAAACAATTTGAACAACTTGGAAGTGAATAAGAGTGGAAAATTGTCTGGCGCCCTGCGAGGAGAACAATGCATTTTTTCAGTGGCGGAGCCAGCCTTTTCATATTGAAGGGCCGCTACACTAAAAAAAATTTTCTTAAGTTTTTTTTTTTTTTGATTATTAGGATTTTTTTTTTTTTTTTTTTTGACACCGTGTAATGAACTGGTACTTTTTTCCTATTTTTTCTTCTTTTTCTAATCACTAGTACTTAAATACAATGATGAATTGAGCTTAGAATTGTGTCAAATTCTTCAGTTAAATGTTTAAAATCTAACAACCAATATTCTCAATAATTAATAACAAAAATATTCAAATTACAAGACCACTTAGATTAGAAATTGAACTTAGAGTACTAACCTCAAAAAGTGTGACATGCGTTGAGTTATTTCGCACCTCGTTGATTAACATCATATTTTCGTATGTGATGATACAATTCAGGATCAAACTCCAATGAACTAATATCTCCAATGAACTAATATCAAATTTACATACCAAAAGCCCTAATTTAATAAAGTCGAAACCTAAAAGAGTATTTGATTTGAGAAATTGAGAGGGACTAAACCACAGAGGGAGAAGAGAAAGGGAGAGAAGAAGCCGGAAGCTTGAGAAAGGGAGTAAAAAAAAACACAAAAGAAAGAGAGTGGATAGTGGGAGACAAAGAAATAAAGTAAATAATATAAAACAAAGTGAGTGGTGGGGAAGGAGAAAATAAAAATAAAACAAAAAAGAGAAAGAGGAAGTTGGCGGAGAAGGTGGGAAAAGAAGAAAAATGTGAAAAAGAAAGGAAAAAGAAGGCGGAAGCGCGAGATTTGAGAAGCCAAGGAGTAATGGAGGAGTTTAAAAAATTTCACGTAGGGCCGCTTATATATTTTTCTCTTAATAGTTTGAAGGGGACTGTTTAGATTTTTTTTTTTTTTTTTTTTTAAAAAAAAATCCTACGTAGGGCCGTGGCCACCTCTGGCCTCCATGTGGCTCTGCCACTGCATTTTTTCGTCGAGTTGAGGTTGGAGATTGGATGAATCACTTGACGACGGAGATGATAGAAAAATTAGACCGTGCGCATCTCAGAAGAGAAGTGTCATGGAACTAGGGCCTTGTTTGTTAAACAACAATGCTTTTCCAAGACACTGTTCACAATAAAAAAAATTAAAAAATAAAATAATAATTGGTATAGAAAAGTGAAAAAGTGGTATTAAAAAGTAGAAAAATTTATTTTGTCGTGTTTTTTTATTTGAATAGTAATAAAAGGTAAAAGAGAATAAAAAAAAATTGCCATTCATTTGTTTAGTATTGCATGCTATAGATGTCCATTGGAATTAGACACGTACCTTAAAATTGTGCTAAATAGATTGTCCATATGTTTGTTGAATTTATGCAAGTTATTTTAAGATATGTTGAGATGTACATGCTCAAACTCAATCACCACTAATAATAGATCCATGAATTAGCTTTTGTTGTTTTGGAGGCTTTCTATCAATTCTCTCAAACACAATTTTTTTTCAATTAAAAACTGCCACATTGCTGGGATTTTACCATTTTGGTTAGGCTATAAAAATAAAAATGACTCACTGTTGGGTCATGCCGGAACCTATTGACAGCTAAATAAAACGTGTTCACGGGGTTGGGTCGTGTCAACCCGAAACGACGTGTTTATCTAAACAATTACACATGTCGTGTCGTGTTACCCCTTAAGAAAACGTGTCGTGTTCAGGTTTGTGTAGTTCGACATGTTTATATAAATGTGTCGGATTCGGGTTAGCATAAACAGGTTCGCGGGTCAACTGGGTTGACACGAACCCGAGATGCCAACCCATTTTATTAGCCCTAATTGTAACGACCCTATAGGGAGAAGATGTGGTGTAATGTTAAAAGTCACTCTTGTGTTTATTTTTTATTTTTATTTTTTTACTCAAAAAATGATGTGATTTTTAAAATCATTATTGGCCTTATGATTGATTATTATTAAATTTTGATGGAATGATAATTTTAAAAATTATCTCACTCTTAAAATGATACAAGAGAAATACAAAAATGACTTCTAAAATTACTCCAAGAATGTGAGTGGGGCTTCAATTTGAATAATTTCAATTTTATTGGTTTGTTGTCTTTTTATGATGTGGTATAAATTTAAAATTAAATAAACCCTCACCAACACAAAAAGAAAGATATAAAGAAAAATTTGGGTGTGAATGGAATTTGGGAAAAAGTAACTCTTGTTTTTTTTTAAAAAAAAAATTAAAAGTTTGCTTGGCACTTACGGGACATAAAGAAATCAATTTTAGGTTGGCTGGTAAAAGTTGGGTCCAATAAGATTTAGCTATAATTATCAATCTTTTAAAAGCAAATTTAGAGCGTGACATGTCCCTTTGTACGTTTCTTTTATACAAAATTTTGCGCATACATATATATATAAATAAATAAATAAGCCCATTTTCAGCATGTGACCTAATTGTTGTGGATTGGGATTTCGTACCACAGTTGTACATATTTAATTCAAGCCAATTAGATTGGACCCACGAACTATTTTCTTTGTTTGCTTAATGTCAATAACTTTATAGCCACTGGTGCCATTGTCGGTCCATATGATTTACAGAATGACGGATGGATACGGATAGGGTTTTGTTTTTTTTTCTTTTTTAATTGGATAATTTTAGTCTTTAAAATTGTTTTATAAAAGAAAAGTAGATGTTATTCACATTATGGAGTAAAAACTATCAACATTGATCGGATCTGATCTTACTCGATCTACTTATTTTAACCTTTTATTATTAGTGAAATTTGTAACAATTTAAGATATCAATAGATTAAAGAATCTTATATAAGAAATAAAAAAATTAAAAAATGGAATCAAATTTAGAAGATATCTGTGTATATATACTATTTTATTATTTTATAGATTTATTTGAACAATTCTAGGAATATTTCATTAATATTAATGGCGCACCGTGTCATTAATTAATTAGAGCGTTTTCATTTATTATGATGAAGAATATAGTTAATGATGGTACGTAAGAATAAACTTAGGAATTGCATTTTTCCCTATACAAGAGGCATATTGTCAATGACCCTATGTGTCCAATATGTGAGAGAGAGGCGGAGGTGGGGTTTCACATTCTATGGCAATGTCCATTTGCCATGGACGTTTGGAGCATGCGCAACATCAAATTAAAAAAAAAAAAAAAAAAACATCAAATTCCAAAAGAGTCACTTTACGGGGCCTAATTTCATTCAGGTGGTTAAGGTAAAATTTCTAGACAGTTATATATATATATATATATATATATGCTAAAAGGTAAAATTTCTCTGAAATATTAATTGCAGTTTATTAATATTAAATGCTTGGAAAATAAGTAAGTAAGAAAAGGTACACCATGAATCTGAATATCCTTAATGATGGGAAAGTTGTAGGGCAATAGACTTATAGACCGCTGGAGTTTGACCGACTCTTATTGGTGGAAACATGCTCTTAATTTTTTTTATTTTTTTTTTAGAGGAGAAATGCTAGGCTTCATTAAAAAGTTTATTTTTTAGCCATTTTAATTTTAGGTGACATGGTCTATTTTAAAATTAATAGATTTTAAACAATAAATTAATAGATTTATGAAAAATTGACCATACCACTTAGGATTAAAATGGCAAAAAAATTAATTTTTTAATGAAGCCAAGCATTTCTCTAGTCAGTGCGTAAAAGTGGTATTTTGCAGCATTCATTCATGTGTTGACACATCACTCAGTACATTTTAACAAAATAAGATTAAAACACTAGATAACAGCAAACCCACAACCAAACCACTGGCGCAGGCCAGCATCCCAAGGCGCCAGCAAACCACTGTGACCCACGGTTGGGTCACGGCAAACCCAGCCGTGGGTCTGACCGTCACCTAGTTGTGGATCACCCTCTTTGGCCACTTTTCTGCCAAACTCAGCCTTAAAATTCGTTTCTAATCTCTCAAAACCTGTTTCTAATGTCTCTAAACTTGTTTTTGGATTTAAAACTAAAACCTAGAGGAAGAAGGTTAACTTTATAAGGATTCTATCACCCTAAAGGGATCCGCCAGAAAGGGTTGCTGCCTGCTGTGATCTAGCCATGGATGTTGCTATTGCGGCTATAGTGGATGTGGTGGGTAAATGGTGGGAGTCTAGGAGAGAAAGAGAAGAAGAGAAAGTGGGAGAGAAAGAGAAGAAGATGAAATAAAATTTTCGGTGAAGATGAACCAGCAAATAAAGAAAAATAGAAAGTGGGAGAGAAATAAAATCCAATGTTTTTGTTCCTATTCTATCAGGTGTAACCGAGCTGATGTGTACACCTTATATTAGATGCTGCAAAACATTACTTTTGCAAATAGACCTGATACAAGGTTTTCCTTTTTTTTTTTTCTTTTTTTTTTTTTTTTATAAATTTTTATAATGGGTGGGGAATTCTAAATCATTACATATTTACATATAATGAAAATGGTTTTGGGACAAGAGCCAACAACACCAAAAACTGCTAACGATTAAACCCATTATTGTTGCAGATTTGGGCTTCACAGTTTCACCAGTCCACAGGCTCAACGCAAGCTTCTGTTGATGTCGTTTTAATTGTAAGCCCATTACCCTGTTATTTTTCCTTTTATTCTTTTGGGCCTCAGCTCAGCTCAGGATTTAAAAAAAAAAAACAAACAAACAAACATTTCAAGCCACTAGAAAAAGTTTTTAACGTTTTTTTTTCTCTCTACAGTGTCTACACCCCATGGGCCACCGCTTCGGACGGACAAGACCCAAAACCCACTACCAGTAGAACCACCACCTGCTCACCTATCAGACCCTCCCAAGAAGGCTTCGCCACCTCACGCGCCAGGAGGAGCTCCTCTGCCGCCGGTGCCACCACCTCAGGTAGCTCACGAAATGCTATAGCCTATAGGGACCACTACTGGGCCCTCATGGAGGAGCTCAAGATGCAGTACTGGGAGTACCATTGGAAGTACGCTTCCCAGAGGGGAAATGGGATTTGTTCACGAATGGGTTCTCCATTTAAATCTGCATAAGCCGATGGAGTGGTTTTTTTTTTTTTTTTCATTACCTATTTTAGCTAAAAATTAGAAATTGCTAAGTCATTGTGCTCTAACAAGAAGTCAATTACTAACCATCTTAATTGGCTTATTATTACTATTTTGAGTTAAGATTACGTCCAAAGAAGCTCTATTGAAGTTTAATATAGGTGCTTTTGCCAAATAATACTAAGGAATCAGGCACGAAAATACTTGTGCCGAAATAATGACACAAATTGTTTACAAACTGGGTTGTAGAAGCTCTAATCCCTATATATTATATGTAATAATTTTTATTGGATCGGGCCTTCAACCATCTCATCTAAAAATTAATTAGTGTCTAATGAGGAAAGCCAAAACTTTTCATGGCATTTAAAATTGTATTTCGCAAGACATGTTCTAAAAGTTGTTCAAGTGAGCAAAGTAGCATTGTTACACCTCAACTATTTCGTTAACGCACCTTAAACCATATTCGATATAACTTTAAGGAATACATGTATATATACATAATAATTAATATCCCTTGAGGTTTATTCATCCTAAATGAATATTGCAAATCCCTCAATGAGTATTTGTCACAAAGAAACAAAAAAAAAGGCAAGGTACCCTTGTCGCCTCAACCATGCTAAATCTCATGTAATAATAGCTATACAGCAGTCTGACTGAATTGTTCTAATTTGGTATATGCTACCTGCATTTTGTTTGCCAGAAAATTCTTTGATGGTTCCAAGGAAAAAAAGAAAAAAGAAAAAGGAATTGAATGTTTAATATCCCAAACTTCGATTGACTTCTTTTGCTTTCCTTTCATTCTCTCTAAAGCTATCATTGTGTTCCACTCACTGACTTTTTTGCTACCATTGCCTCAAAATAACAAAAGCAATCTTTTTTTTTTTAGTAGTTATTTATTTATTTTGTTTCTATCTTAAAACAAAAAATAACATACAATTCGTTTTTAATAACAGTAACAGGAAAAAAGGAAAAAATAAAAAATAAAAAAGTGAATGGGAGTTGCAACTCCCATTCAATTGGTGACTGGTGGGTATAGAGAGAGAGTGAATCACGAGGCAGTAACAGGAAAAAAAGGAAAAAATAAAAAATAAAAAATTGACTTGCAACTCCCATTCAATTGGTGACTGGTGGGTATATATATATATATATATATAGATGCATTATTTTTTTCTTTTACTCCCTGGCCCATAAACAGATTACTTAGCTAGGATGTTCCTATATATATATGAACCACGCACAAAAAAAGGTAAGACTCCAACTAATATTATACATATGGCTACACCTGATGATGATCAACCACCTCTTTCTCCTCCGCTTCCCAAGCATTTGCAAGAACTTGAAATGACCCAAGAATGCAGGGATCTCATATCCACCCTGCCTACACAACGAGGCTGGGTTCATGAAACAATCCATCAATATCAAGGCTTTTGGTTTGAAACTTTGTTCATGCAAGGAGTTGTAGCATTCCAAAAACACTTCCAAGCTGATCATGACACCGATATCCTCCTTGCCACCAATCCCAAAGCCGGCACCACATGGTTGAAGGCCATCTCCTTCGCCTTAGTGAACAGGTTGCGCTATCCGGACACTCAACGACACCCTCTGCTCACAGTCAACCCTCATATTCTTGTGCCCACCTTGGAGATTGACTTATACAATAAAAGAGAGGTTCCAGATCTCACTACTAATTCTTTTACCTCTCGAAGGCTTTTCTCAACCCATCTGCCTTATTCCATGCTACCAATATCTGCAAAGAACTCAACTAATTGTAAGATCGTGTATTTGTGTAGGAACCCTAAGGACACTCTTGTGTCATTTTGGCATTTTTGCAACAGGTTGAGACCAATGAGTACTAGTACAGGTGCCCTCTCACTTGAAGACGCTTTTGATATGTTTTGTAGGGGATCGAGTGGATTTGGCCCATACTGGGATCATGTTTTGGGATATTGGAAAGAAAGCATTGAAAAGCCTGAAAAAGTACTCTTCTTGAAGTATGAGGAAATGAAAGAGCAGCCAATTGCCAATATGAGGAGGCTGGCTGACTTTTTGGGGTGGCCTTTTTCTCCGGAAGAAGAGGCAAAAGGTGTAGTGAATGATATCTCAAAGTTATGTAGTTTTAACAATATGAGAAACTTGGAGGTGAATAAAAGTGGAAAAGGATCACTCGGCCAGGAGAACAACATATATTTTCGTCGAGGTCAAGTTGGAGACTGGATGAATTACTTGACAGCTGAGATGATAAAGAAATTGGACCGCATTACTGAAGAGAAGTTTCATGGTACTGGGTTAAGATTTTAGGTACGAATTTAGGCACTGCATCATAATTAATTTCCCTTATGTTGTGTTGTGTTGGCATCTAATTAGCCTCCGAATAAATTTTTGTGTATTCTTGATTCGGTTGTCAACTATATGTTGACATCTGATCAATCTTCAATTACTTTTTTTATTTGTGTTCTCTGTTTCGATTGTCAATGTGCATGTATAATTATGTTGACATATTATCAACGTTCAATAAAATGTTATTTGTATTCTCTTTGATATATATATATATATATATATGTGTGTGTGTGTGTGTGTGTGATAATAAAAAAATTGTGTTTGGATATTTACATTGTACGTACGACACAACTATGATTAAATTGTAATTAATGTATGATCATCTTTTAATTAAGTTTCTCAAAAGTTAAAAGTTTTAGAAGGTTGATTTTAAAAAGTAGCGATTTTAAAAACGCAATTTTTAAAAACACAATTTTTAAAATCGCATTTATTGAAATCGCACTCCCAAACGGGCCCTATAAGCCATAAAAATGATTGTGCAGCAGCAATTATGTATCAATAAGATTGATATGAAGGTGAATTAACAATGCTATATCAATGAAAAATGATATACGAAATAGCATGCGCAATGGGACGCCACATGCAGTGGCGGATCTAGGAATTGGAGTTGCCAGGGGTGTAAAAAAATAAATTTTTTTTTCTTTATGTACTATATATATTTTTTATAATACGGTAAATACAATCAAAAAATAAATTATACCATAATTTATGTATCACAAATCAAATCAAACTCATCAAATTACCAAAAAAAACAAAAAACAAAAAAATAAAAATCAAAGTAACTATTAAAAATCTTCATCTAACGATGTCACAAGCACATAATAATTTAAACTACTTACGAAATAAACTAAGCACAATCAAATGACTACTAGTGTCTAAGAAAAATGAGTACTTTTAGTGGGCTATTAGCATACGGCTATTTCTTTTAGAAAAGCCTCAAATCTCAAAGCATAAATTACATTAGAGTTTAAGCCTACATAAAAGAGACTAGAGTCTAAATTTAGCAACAAAAAAAAAAAATCATATTTATCTATAAACTACGACCAGAAACACTAAAAAATTCACCCACTATCTTTTTTTAATAATAAACTATTATCTACTCTTTCTCCACTAATAAAATATAACTTTATTTTCTCTCTTTAATAAAAAATAGCCCCATTTCTCTACATAATGACCATTTGAACGACAAAAAGAAGGCCAAGGGCGCCCTTAGTAATTTTTTTTTACTAGGGGCACCCTTAAAATTTTGATTGAAAATACTTAATAAATTTTTTAAAAAAAAAAAAATTACCGGGGGCCACTGGCCACATGCATGGGTGAACACGGGTGAAAGTGTGAGTCTTAAACATTCAATTGTTGATTTTTCTTAAAAAAAAATTAAATGGAAAAAAAAAAAGAAAAGAAAGAAAGACAAATAGAAAATCTTGAAGGATAAGGGGTTTCAATGAATAATATCCATGTCAATGAATTAATGATAGCTTCTGCTTTTCTGAGTTCACCTTTTATTTTTTCGTTTCGACTTTCGAGCAAGAGCAACCAATAATACCCATGTCCCAAGAGGCATGAGAAAAAGTTAAATAAATAAATAAATGACAATAAATTAATAACGACCCTACACGAGGACGACGATGACGATTTATATCTCTCTCAATCTTCGCCTTCTGAATCTTATCATTTTATTTTTAACGTTTGTAAATCTAGATTTTAATGGATTTCTTCGCCACCCCTCGAACTACATATAGGCAAAGGGTTTCTTTTAAGCTTTAACCCTTATTAAAATTAGGTTTCACCTTTCATTTATATTTTGGTTCTAGAATGAAAAATTTCCATTCGGTCCCTAATTGATGGGTTGTTTGGGTGAGGATCTTAGTTATATATAGAGAGCGGATGTATTGTTAAAATGTTGATTAATAATTAAATTTACTTCTTTTTATAAGCATAAACTTTTAAGGTAAGTGATGATTTAACATGGTATCAGCTAAAGGTCCATAGATCGAATATTGACTCCATTAATTCACCTCACTTGTGGGGAGGGGGAGTGGTAATTAAATAATTAAATTTACATTTTCTTGTAAACTTAAGCTTTTAAAACAACTGGTGATTTACCATGCATGAAATGAATCACAAAACAAGGTGAGAGACTCCAACACTCTACTTGCCAACAACTCTCATGTTCTTGTGCCCTTTTTTTTTTTTTTTTTTTTTTTAACATATCCACACAAGAGGGGGGAGGGGGATTCGAACTAGTGACCTCCACTTCATTAGGCGTGGTCCCAGCCGATTGATCTACCTCTTAGGGATGTTCTTGTACCCTTCTTGGATATCAATCTCTATACTGAAAATCAGGTTCCAGACCTCACCTCCTTTGCCTTTCCAAGGCTCTAGCTTTTCAACTCATTTACCTTTTGTTGTGCTACCGACATCTGTGAAAGACTCGGCTTGCAAGATTGTGTATTAGTGTTAGAACCCTACGGACACTTTTGTGTCACTTTGGCACTTCACCAACAAGTCGAAACCAACGATTTAGGGCACCATTTCAATTGAAAAGGCTTTTGACAAGTTTTTTAGGGGAGTAAGTTTGTACAGGCTGGCCTTATTGGGACAATGTTTTGGGATATTGGAAGAAAAGCTTAGAAATGCCTCAAAATATTCTTTACTTGAGGTTTGAGGAAATGAAAGAGGAGCCCGCTGCCAATTTGAGGAGATTAGCTCAGTTCCTGGGGTGCTCAGAAGAGAAGTTTCATGGACCGCATCCCAGAAGAAAAGGCCCAAGGTGTAGACCGCATCTCAGAAGAGAAGTTTTATAGAACTAGATTAAGTGTTTAGGTATTCAGGTCGCATCATCATTTTCATTATTATTATTATTATTATTGTATAAGTCTCTTTGTTCTCGTCAATGTGTGTATTGGCATCTCGTTAATCTCTGAATAAAATGTTCCGTGTGTTCTTTGATTTGATTAATTATTAGTGTACGTGTTTGTTGACATCTGATCAATCTTTGATAAAATGTCTTGTGTGTACTCTGCTTCCATCGATTGTAAACTTTAATAATGGCATACACACTACAAAAAAATTATTATTTTCTGACGTAAAATAGCGCGTCAGAATTTTCTTACGTCCTATTTTAGCACGTTAGAAAATTCTGACGTGTCCAACTAACACGTCAGAATTTTCTGACTTGCTAAAATAGAGCGTCAAAAAATTCTGTTGTGCTAATTTAGTGCGTCAGAAAATTATGACGTATCCAACTGGCACGTCAGAATTTTCTACTGTGCTAAATATTGACATGTCACAAAAAAATGAATGGGATTTTGAAATTTTTCCCTTTTCTTATTTTCCCTCAACTTTCTTTCTCTTTTTATTCTTTCTTCCTCATTTATTTTCCCCACACCCTCTCTCTCTCCTCTCTCAATCTTCCTTCTCTCCACGGCAGATCGAAGAAAGCAGAAGAAAGAGAAGAAAAAGAAAAGGAGAAGAGAAGAAGAAAAA
>NC_081544.1:31005257-31013708 GCF_901000735.1 Corylus avellana | reverse complement strand
AAAAAAAAAAAAAAAAAAAAAAAAAAAAAGGAGAAGAGAAGAGAGAAGAAGAAGAAGAAGAAGAAGAAGAGAAGAGAAGAAGATTTTTTGGGTTTTTGAAGATTTGTTGGGTTTGACGTTTAGGTTTTTGATTTTTCAGATTGTTTTTTTTATTTGGGTTTTTGATTGTTTGAAGATTTTTCGATGTGGGTTTGGGTTTTTGAAAATGGAGATTGAAAAGAAGTGAGAAAATGGAGAAAAGATTTTGGAGAAAATTTTTGCAGAAACAGAGAAAATTTTTTCGTTGTGCAGATAAGATTTTGTGGGGTTTTTGAGTGGTGCAGAGAAACGAGTGGTACAGAAAAAGACGTTTCTCTGCACCACTCAATAAATTACAAAAAAAAAAAAAAAAAATTAAATTAATACATTTTTTAATTGAAAAAAAATATTCCAGAAAATATATATATATTAATTTTTAAATTTTCTGACGTGCCAAAATTGACATGTCAGAAAATTCTGACATGCTAAACAGTAACACGTCAGGAAAAAAAAATTCCTAACACCTATGCTTTTGACATTCAACACACGTACGTCAGAAGCACCATGTCATAAAAAAAAAATTTGACACCTTGACAAGTCAAAAAACTCCAGTGAGAAAGTGACGGTGAATATTTAATAAATTGTTGTTTGTATTCTCTTATTTGTCACTCTTCAAGTTGGATCATCGTTATCATTACTATTATGTAAACTAATTAAATATAAAACTTTGTTATTGTCAATGTGTACAGAAATTCCAACGCAAATTCCCTACATAAATGCAACCCAAATTTCAAGACGTGTAACAAACGTCCCAAAACAGAAACTGATGATGCAATAATTAATCTAGTTGTACTAAAAAAAATATTTTTGATAACAAACAGAAAGTGACGATGCAATAATCTACAAGTATCTATTTCTTAGTATTCTATTTGTTCTTTTGTTTTTATTTTTTATTTTAATAAAAAATGTCCCACATAAAAAAAATGTTAGAAAATAAACACTTAAAAATGTTAAATAGCATTTTCATAACCTCAATTTAAAAATTTATATTCATAGTGTATATAGTGACCATCTAACTTTCTAACCAACTCTAAATCAATCTGCCCATTTTTGTCAAGAGAAATGCTAGTAGAGCATCTACTCTCGTCATTATATATATATATATATATATATAATGACAAGAGTAGAATGACGAGAGTAGATGCTATATATATATATAGAATAATAGTTGATTAAGAGTATGTTTGAAATTATATTTGAGAAATACAGCTTTTAAGTCCAAAAAAATTTTTTTAGGAAAAACTTCATTTTCAAGCTTTTCCAAAAATGCGTTTTTGCAATTTTTAGAGTAAAAAAGTCAAATAAATACTTTTGAAATTTTTTACCAAATAGGTCAGCTTTTGTTTGACATAACTATTTAGGTACTAAAAATGCTTTTTAAACTCTCTAATCCAATCTCAAACTGGTCAGCAGATGCCATATATGTCATTCATTTCCTTAAGTGTGGGAAAAATTTCAAACAAAACACAAAAACCTACTCACATCAGATTCTCTATATTTAACCAATCCTCGAGGGTTGCCTACATTGTTTCTCAATGTAAAGGGAACCAAAAGTGGTTTCTTATACATTATTTTAATATTAATATTTATCTTTTCTCTTCTATTTTTTTAATACTTTTAGTTTTTAAATCTTTTTCTTTTTCTTTTTCTTTAAAAGAATTATTTGTTTATTGCCCAAAACTGCACCAAACGGTGCAGTTTTGGACTACAGCATGGTGCGGTAGTTTTGCACTACCGCACCTAAGCCTTGTCCTTATTTTTATTGGTGATATTTGTAACAATTTAAGATATCAATAGATTAAAGAATCTTATATAAGAAATAAAAAAATATATATATTGGAATCAAATTTTGTCCCTCTCTATAGACAACAGTCTCTACAGTCTACACCCCATGGGCCACCGCTTCGGACGCACTGACCCTCAAGGCCCAAAACCTACTACCAGTAGAACCGCCACCTGCTCAGTGCTCATCTATCAGACCCTCCCAAGAAGGCTTCGCCACCTCACAACAGACAACATAATGGGACTTCTCCATAGCCTTGTCTTCCTTCATCTAGTACTCCCACTTCACCAAATAGCAGGAAAGAGAGAGAGAGAGAGAGAGAGCCACTTCATTGTTCAGCACGAAGGAGAGAGACCCACTTCACCAAATAGCTGAAGCAACGAATCCTTTTGATTAAAGAGAAAGGAGAAAGAATAAGGTGAATAGTTCTGCAAAGAAAGTGAGAAGGAAGAAACAAAAAAAGGTTAAAGAAAGAGCGAGAAAGATAAAGAAATAAGGTTTTGAAAAATGAGTAGGTGAAGAAACCAAAAAAGTCAGAGAGAGAGAGAGATGGAGAAACAATAAAAAAAAGTTGCATCCTTGAACGTTATACTGTTCACGAATAAGCCGATGGAATGATTTTCTTTTTTTCTTTTTTTTTTAATCATTTTACATTAGCCATTTTAGCTAAAAGTGAAGAATGATTCGGCTTTATGAGTGCTCTAACAAGAAATCAAGTACTAACCATCTTAATTGGCTTATTATTACTATTTATCAATCACTAACCATCTTTATTGGCTTATTATTACTATTTATCAAGTACTAAACATCTTAATTGGCTTATTATTACTATTTTGGGTTTAAGAGTGCGTCGAAAGAAACTCTATTGAAGTTCAATCTAGGTTGCTTTTTTTATGTCTGGCAGAGGTAGGATTGTTCTATAGATAGCAGTAGAAATTAATAGTTGAAAGATTGAAAAGAGAACTCAAGAAGAGAGAAAATAATGATTATGAAAATAATAACTTAAAGAAGCAAATAGAAAAATAATTCTAAAAGGCCGAGATTTAATTGATACTTCAAAACTGAATTTAAAAATAATGACCTGCCTTTATATATGCTAAGTTTGTCTACTTTTGAAGCAAAATAATCGGAGAAAAAGAAATAAATAAAAATACAAAAACAATCCTAAGCTTGAAGACAAAGCAAATTATTTGTAGAAAAAGTAAAAGATATTATTCTAAAAAGAATCCCCAAATATTATGCACAATTCTTTTTATTCTCTTGTAGATATTTTCTGTTAGGATAGTTCTGTGTCATTAACTTTATTTTCATTTTTTTGTTTTTTTAATTACATGTCCGCACTAGAGGAAGAAAGAGATTCAAACTAGTAATTTTCGCTTCATTAAGCGTGATCCCAACCAATTAAATAACCTCTTGGAGACTCTATGTCATTAACTTAGTGTATGACAACTCAATTACTGATTCAATATTTTCTCGTGTCTCACTTTTGCTAAGCAATACTAAGCAACCATGGCCTTGCATTAATTACCGGCATAAATATAATGTGTTGCTTTGGGTTCCAACCAATTTAGGGTTTCATGTGTTGAAGCATAATATTTTGAGATCGAGTATCAATACAAAATGATCAAACCATAAGTAATATTTTCGGTACAATTTAGTTTTATTTTTTATTACTTTATCCTTAGCTGTCTGATTATCCTTTTCTTTTCTGCACAAATAATATATATCTTCTGATCATAATATATATAAAACATTTATCCTTTATGAAGCATATATAACCCATCATTTATTGGATCTTATTTTCTTTTTGTCCACCTAAATTTACTGCCCTTCAAAAATTCAATCCACAATAGAGAGGGAAGACAAGGGCGAGCCAATTAAGTTGAGGAGGAAGGAGAAGAATATCTCCGGCCGCCACCATTTACGTGCAAGTTGGCTATGCTCCGCGCGCCATCCTAATTATGTCGGCATAAGTAGTGGCACCCATCGTCCTTTAATTAGGTTTTACTGATATGATATTAGCCACTTTCATTTAATATATATATATATATATATATATATATATATATAAAATTTCGTCACATGGGTGAAAGTGTAGTCCTACACGTTGATTTTTTTAAAAAAAAGTTAAATGAGAGAAAGACACAATTAATAGACACAAATATAAAATGTAGAAGGATATATAAGGAGGCCAGGGTGTCGGTGGCTCCATCAGAGACAATATAAGAAAGACAGCATACATGATACATTGGGTCTAGCTAGTACTTATTGGCGATAAATGATCATAGCCTATTAGCCTCTGCTTTTCTCTTTATTTAATTATATCTTCGGATCGGATTTCACCTTTTATTTTATTTTTGACCAACCACTATATCCCTGTCCCATGAGAAAATGTTAAAATAAATAAATAAATGATTATAATGATCCTACTACACAAGAGGACGACAACCACGATTTACATCGCTCTCAATTTTTATGATCAGAATCTTATTATTTTATTGTCTCTTTATTTTTTTAGGAAATAAAAATGTATTTATAACAAAATTAACTGAATATTCTTCCGTTCAAATAAATAAGAGAAAATTCTAATTCCCCATACATATAGGCCAGGGTTTCATTCATACGTATGTTTTTTTTTTCATTTTTTGGTAAGGATTTAATTATACCATATATATATATATTGTTCTGGAATGAGAAATTTCCATTCCGTCCAATAATTGATGGGTTGTTGGGTGAGGATCTTAAGGCCCCGTTTGGTTCGCGGATTAGACCCTTGGATTGGACTAGCTAACACTAGGTATAGCTAGTCCTTTGTTTGGTAACACTCTATTCCTGGGAATAGTTTATTCACATTGGATTACTAATCCTATACACACAAGGTTAGCTAAGCCACTCAAAAACGAGTGGCTTAGCTAATCCTTTCCTGTGAGATTAAAATTATCGTGTAAATTGCCCACAAAAACCCCACCCTTCTATACTTTCTCAGTTTGATTTTTAATTCAGTTATATATATATATAACCTGTGTTCGAGTGTACAACTTGTGTTCAAGCGTGTATATATATATATATATATATACCCAAAACGTTTCTGAGTTTTTTTTTTTAATTTCTTTTGATTCTCTGTATCGTTTCTCTTTGATTCTGTTTAGGGTTTATTTATTTTTTATTTTTTAATTCTGTTTCTCCATCTCTCTTTCTCTATACTTTCTCAGTTTGATTTTTAATTCAGTTATCTATATATATATATATATAACCTGTGTTCAAGCGTATATATATATATATACACGCTTGAACACAGGTTGTTCAAGCGTACATATATATATATACACACACACACGCTTGAACACAGGTTATTCATACCTGTTCAAGCGTGTATATATCTATATATAAAATTATATATACATGACATAACTAAAAAAAAAAATTATAGTAAAATTGTTTATCTTTCAATAAAAAGAAAAGAATGAAAGTCCTTAATAATATAAATTGTATTTATATTATAAGGGTATTTTAGGAAATAAGATCATAATACGATTCTATTCATCAACATATTGCATTGTACTGTACCAAACGAAAGAATGGGATTAGGTAGTCTATTCCAGCGTTACAACCAAACAAAAGAATATGACTAGCTAATCTATTCCCAGTGGTAGCTAATCTCAGTGGTAGCTAATCCTTTTCCAATGGACTAGCCAATCCGCAAACCAAACGATATATAGAGAGATCGAGAGGGGTACAACTACAAATTACAATGCTTTCACTTCAACCACCTTCTTCTACGCTTCCCAACTACTTACAAGAAGATGAACTGCCGCAAGAATGCAGCGACGTCGTATCCTCCCTGCCTAGAGAAACAGGCTGGATTGCAAAGTATCTCCATCAATACCAAGGTTGTTGGATCGCAACTAGATACATGAAAGGTGTTCTTGCATTCCAAAAACACTTCCAAGCTCACCACACCGACATCCTCCTTGTCACCACTCCCAAAGCCGGCACCACTTGGTTGAAGGCCATCTTGTTCGCCTTGGTCAACCGGGTGCGCTATCGGCCGGACCCTCTACAACACCCTCTGCTCACCAACAACCCTCATGTTCTTGTGCCCTTCTTGGACGTCAATCTCTACACTCAAAGCCAGGTTCCGGACCTCTCCTCCTTTGCCTTTCCAAGGCTCTTTTCAACTCATTTGCCTTTTGCTTTGCTGCCGACGTCTGTCAAAGACTCGGCTTGCAAGATTGTGTATTTGTGTAGGAACCCTAAGGACACTTTTGTCTCACTTTGGCACTTCACCAACAAGTTGAGACCAACTGCTTGGGGCACCAATTCACTTGAAGAGGCTTTTGACAAGTTTTGTAGGGGAGTGAGTTTGTACGGGCCTTATTGGGACAATGTTTTGGGGTATTGGAAGAAAAGCTTAGAAATGCCTCAAAAGGTACTTTTCTTGAAGTTTGAGGAAATAAAAGAGCATCCAGCTGCCAATCTGAGGAGACTAGCTGAGTTCTTGGAGTGCCCTTTTTCTCTAGAAGAAAAGGCCCAAGGCGTAGAGGATAATATCTTAAGGTTGTGCAGTTTTGACAATCTGAGCAACTTGGAGGTGAATAAAAGTGGAAAATTGCCTGCTGGCGAGGAGAACAATGCATATTTTCGTCGTGGTGAGGTTGGAGATTGGATGAATCACTTGACGGTGGAGATGATAGAAAAATTAGACCGCATCACGGAAGAGAAGTTTCATGGAACTGGACTAAGAGTTTAGATATTACTCGGGTTGCATCATCATTTTCATTATTATTATTGTATAAACCTCTTGGTTCTCGTCAATGTGTGTGATATATATATCTGTGTTCTCTGATTCGATTGTCAACTTGTTTGTTGACATCCGATCAATCTTCAATAAAATGTCTTGTGTGTACTATGCTTCGATCGATTGTCAATATTTATGTTGACACTTGATCAATCTTCAATAAAGTGTTGTTTGTATTCTCTGATATAATGTCACTCTTCAAGTTGGATCATCATTATCATTACTATTATGTAAAATTAAAAAACTTTGTTATATATTGCCAATGTGTATTTTGATTATCTGATCAGCCTCCGAGTAAACTGTTTGTAGTATTTTCTGATTTTCACTCTTTCGTATATGTGATAATATTAACTAAGATTTTGTTTTGATATTTATGTCGTACGTTTAGCACACCTATGATTGAATTATATATAATCAACAGGTTTTAGTGGGTTGTGAGTCATATGAGGAGTGGTTGTGCGGAAGTATAATAATAACTAATGGTGAATAAATCAATTCCCAAAGTGGGCCAAAAAAACTAAGGCAAGGATCTGGACAAGGATCTGGACAAAATTGAAGGATCTGGACAAAATTGTCCAGATCTGGACAATTTTAAAATAGCTAAGGCAAGGATCTGGACAAAATTGTTCCCTAGCTAATGACGAATTTTTTTAAAATTATCATTTAATTGACAATATTTCTCTTAAACTTTTAACTCCGATAATATCCATTCAAATTGTCTTTAAGGAGTAGCTCAATCGATTGAAGATCACGCCTTATAAAGCGAAAGTCACTAATTCGACTCATCATCCTCCCTCTTGTGTGGACATGTCCAAAATTCACTCAAATTACAAAAAAAATTCAATGTCCCCCTAATAACGAAAATACCCTTAATAATTTTTTAAAAAAAAAATAAAAAAAAATTCCAAAAAAAATTCCAAAAAAAAAAAAGCTAAAACTAAAACTTTTTTAAAAATGGATAAGTTTATATGAATTAGCTACAAACCAATTTGTAACAAATTTCTGTCCCTATCTCCGCTATCGGGATTTTTGTTTCCTGTCTCTTTTCCCACTAATGATACAAATTTTTAAATCACATATATATGTTAGGTGTAGTATTACATTCGCAGAGATCTAATATCGGGATTTTTAATTTGTCGCTAGGTTAGTTGCAAGTTGCCCACGAGCACCCCCTCCTAATATTTTAATAATAAAGCCTGATGATTAAATTAAAAAGGGGAAAATTAATTGTCCACATCCTTGCCTTTTTTTTTTTTGGGCCCATTTTGGGAATTGATTCCTTAATTATTATTATGCTTCCGCACAACCATTCATATGACTCACAACCCACTAAAACCTGAACTTTTAACTGTGTTGATTATATATAATTCAATCATAGGTATGCGCTAAACGTACGACATAAATATCAAAACAAAATCTTAATTAATATTATCACATATACGAAAGACTGAAAAAAATCAGAAAATACAACACCCTCTCCTCACAATCAGTCCTCACGTTCTTGTGCCCTTCTTGGAGCTTGACTTATACAATAAAAAAGAGGTTCCAGATCTCACCTCCTTTACCTCTCCAAGGCTTTTCTCAACCCATTTACCTTATTCCCTGCTACCAATATCTGCAAAGAACTCTACTTGCAAGATTGTGTATTTGTGTAGGAACCCTAAGGACACTTTTGTGTCAGGTTGGCATTTCTCCAACAGGTTCACACCAACGAGTATAGGTTCCTTAATTCTCACTTGAAGAGCTTCAGATATGTTTTGTAGGGGAGTAAGCCCATTTGGGATCATGTTTT
>NC_081544.1:30989777-31005157 GCF_901000735.1 Corylus avellana | reverse complement strand
GTTTCTGCATGTGGGATTCATGCGCCTTGGCGCTGCCGCCTGGAACGCGCGTGTAGTACACACGCCAGATGCCTTCTCTTCTTCTCTCCAGCCATGTGTCAGCCTCACAGAGTGCCACGTCAGCCCTAATGCCCACGTCATCACCTCCAACCCGGTTTACCGAGTTAGACCCGAGTCAGTTCTTTTTAGGTTAGACCATATTCAATGGTCCATATATAGGTTTTGGCTAATTTTGGCCAAATCAAACCGGCCCGGCCACCACCATCAATTCTGTCCATCAAGATTTATTCAATAAGGCTCTAGCCCAAGTCTCAGGCCCAGTTCATGGCCCAAATCATTCACAGCCCAGCAAGATGGCCCAAATCATACAAGATGGCCTTCAACCAAGTGGTGCCGGCTTTGAGAGTGCATGGTGACAAGAACTCCTTTGACGTATCTAGTTGAGATCCAACAACCTTGGTACTGATACATAGAAATAAGTTGCAATGGCCAGCCGCCTGCTTCTCTAGGCAGGGAGGATACGACGTCGCTGCATTCTTGCTGCAGTTCATCTTCTTGCAAGTTGTAGGGAAGCGTAGAAGAAGGTGGTTGAAGTGAAAGCATTGTAATTTGTAGTCGTACGTATTGCGCGCCTTGGAGTCTCTCATGCACCTTGTTTTGTGATTCATATCATATATCCCTATCTCTATATATAATTAAGATCCTCACCCAAACAACCCATCAATAATTAGGGACAGAACTGAAATTTTTTTATTTTAGAACCAAAATGTAAATGAAATTGGGACATGGATGTTATTGGTTGCTCAAGAAGGAAAATAAAAAGGTGAACTCAGAAGACGGTATAATTAAAAAAAAGCAGAGGCTATCATAAATTCATTGACAAGAAGTAGTGAAACCCATACAAAGAGAGATTTCAATTCACAGGTTCATGACGTTTTTTTTTTTTCTTCTTCTTCTTTCCTAGTGGTTTCGACACTGTACTTAACTCATAAAAAATAAATAAATAAATAGAGATCTATTTGTATATTTTCTCCTTTTAAATAATAACCAGAAAGACAGAAGAGTATTGATTCATGAGAATAAAAAAAACCTTCTTTCAATGTTTACAATATCCTAAGTAATCTGTTTATGGCCAGGCCAGGGAAAAGAAAAATAATGCATGCACGTGCTATATATATATACCCTCAGGAGTCAGGTCACCAACTCCTATTAATTCAAAGAAAAATAATGCATGCATGCACGTGCTATATACTCCCACCGGTCACCAACTCCAATCCTAAGTAATCTGTCACTCAGTTCCTTGACTGCGTAAATAACTAAACATATTAAATTCAAACAAAAATGAACTTGACCAAACTTCAAAATGTAGGTTAATTAAATTTGATCTTCACCCACAGTTAATACTCAAGTTAAGCAGATGAAATGATCTATCGACCACAAATGATGGACGGAAATCTTGGCTAATTAAGCTTAATTATGCATTACACCTAGCTAACATCGTGAATGATTGAAAAATTTGTATCATTAATTAGAGCATCTCCAGCAGTAAGAAGTATTCTACTTAGTCAAAAAGCACAATTCTCTATTTTAGCTACACATTTTTTAATACCAACTCTAACTAACAGATTATTTATTTCATTCTTTATTTTATTAAATATTATTTTTTAATCTTTCGTTTTTTTTATCCACAACCACTTTTGCATCATCTTATAAATTGCAATAAAATTGATTCACACAGCATACTTGTGTGTTATTTTTATTTTTTCCATTTTTAGTTTGTCAATTATATGCATGCTACTCAATTTTTTGGGAGAGTTTTTAATGATTCAAAAGACTTGAATTTGTATCATAAATTCATGAACAGAGAAGAGAGAGAAACGTTGAGGGAGACAGAGAAGAGAGAGAAAATAATGTGAAAATAATATTATATTTAACAATCTAGTGTGCTGCAATGAATAGCAATATGAAGCTATTCACTGTAGCAGTTTAGGTATAATAGGTAATATGAAGCTATTCTGTTAGAGCAAAAAAAATGACAAAAATAGCTAAATGTAGACAATATCTTCCTTTTAGCTACACTGCTGGAGATGCTTTTAGTGGAAAAGAGACGTACAAAAAAAAAAAAAAAAAAAAAAAGGGTCAAATATTTACTCACTGTTAGTCTGTTATAAATGCATCTAGTTTTCTTATCGAATATAAGATAGGGAAACCAAAAGCAAATTATTCTTCTCTTTCTCTTTCTCTTTCTCTAGAGACTAGATCGATCAGTAGTGTAGCAATAATTGATTTGGCAATCGAGTAGCTAGCGGGGGAGTGGGGTACTACGTCTATAATTTATCATGTCGTTGGTTGGGGGTACGTGCGCCCATGCCTTCAGATCCATACGTCTTTGATCCCACAAAGATCTAGCTCTTCAACGTTAGAATGAAGCCAACTACTCTCCCCCGGCGTTACACTGGCCAATTGGATTTCCCTTAATTTATCTACTATTGGACACCCTTGAGGCACTTTTAATTACTAGTTGTTTTTGTATTTGTTGAGGTGTAACAATGCCACTCCGATCAAGTAAATAGATAGCTCTTAAAATATGCTTTGTAATGTACGATTTCAAATCCCATAAAATGCGTTTTGGCTTCTCTCACTGGATATCAATATATTGATTTTTAGATAAGATATGATGGTCAAAGGCTCGATCTAATAAATGGTATCAGAGTTAAGGTCATGGGTTTGAGTTGTTGGCCGGAGTGTCACATTGAGGGATTGATTGTTGAGGTGTAACAGTGCCACTCTGTTCACTTCGACGGCTTTCAGAACATGTCTTGCTGATTGCAATTTCGAATGTCATACAAGGTTTTGGTTTCTCTCAATTTTCAGAGATGGTTAAATGCCCAATCCAATGGTAATTGCAATCGAGCAAGTTTATATTATAGGCAACAATTTTGTCCAATATATATTCTTTTTTCTTTTTTTTTTCTTTTTCTAGCTTTTGGTATTGATACAATATTATTGCTGCCAAAATTACTTCCGCACAACCATTTTTGTGGCTTATAATCTACTAAAACTTAGAACTTTTGAGAAACTTAAAGGTGATTAATATATATATATATATATATATATATATATATATATATATATATATATAATTTAATCATAGTTGTGTTGTACAATGTAAATATCCATACATGCACTATTTTATTATTATTACATATATCAAAGAGTAATAACACATAAGAGAACACAAAAAACATTTTATTGAAGATTGATCGGATGTCAACCATAGACATTGACAATCAAATTAGAGAACACAAAGAACATTTTATTGAAGATTGATCAGATGCATGTCAACATACACGTTGACAATCGAATCAAGAACACACACACAAAAAAAAAAACATTTTATGTGGAGGCTAACCATATGCTAGTATACACAATACAATAATAAGAGAAATGATGATCAAACTTGAATTCCTAAAATCTTAATCCAGTACCACAAAACTTCTCTTCAGTGATACGATCCAATTTCTCTATCATCTCAGTTGTCAAGCAATTCAACCAATCACCAACTTGACCTTGACGAAAAAATACATTAATATTCTCTTTGCCGTTGAACGATTTTCCATTTTTATTCACCTCCAAGTTGCTCAAATTCTCAAAACTACATAGCTTTGAGATATCATTCATTACACCATTTGCCTCTTCTTCCGGGGAAAATGGGCACCCCAAGAACTCAGCCATTCTCCTCAAATTATAAATAGGCTGCTCTTTCAGTTCCTCATACGTCAAGATCAAGAGCACCTTTTGAGGGTTTCCTAAGCTTTCCTTCCAATATTCCAAAACATGATCCCAGTATATATGGCCCAAATGGACTTACTCCCCTACAAAACATATCAAAGGCGTCTTCAAGTGAGAGGGTGCCTGAACTTGTTGGTCTCAACCTGTTAGCGAAATGCCAAAGTGAGACAAAAGTGTCCTTAGGGTTCCTACTCAAAGACACAATCAGCTTGCAAGTGGAATTCTTTGCAGATAATGGTAGTAGCGAGTAAGGTGAATGGGTTGAGAAAAGCCTTGGGGAAGTAAAGAAGGTAAGATCTGGAACCTCTTTTTGGTTGTATAGATCCATATCCAAGAAGGGCACAAGAACATGAGGGTTGTTTGTCAGCAAAGGGTGTTGTTGAAGGTCCGGATAGTGCACCCGGTTCACTAAGGCGAAGGAGATGGCCTTCAACCAAGTGGTGCCGACTTTAGGAATTGTTGCAATGAGGATATCGGTGTCATGAGCTTGGAAGTGTTTTTGGAATGCTACAACTCCTTGGATGAACAAATTTGCAAGCCAAAACCCTTGATACTGATAGAATGTTGTTTCACCTTCCATCCAGCCGTCTCCTTGTCTAGGCAGGGAGGATATGAGGTCCCTGCATTCTTGGGTCATTTTGCGGTCTTGCAAATACATGTTAGTGGGAATTAAGGGTATATAGTAGTAGTATTTGGATTCCCAACTTGGGTTTGGGGTTGATATTACAAATCTTTCCATGTATATATATATATAGGAACATCCTAATTATTAGCCTCTTTATGGGGTAATTTCAAAATAATGCATGATTGAGGCTTTTTTATAAATTAAGTGTTGATTCACTACTGACTACTGGCCCCAATAACCATATTATATGATTGCAAATGCATTTTCAGTGTTACCCTCTCTACAAACAAAAAAAACCCACCTCTCTCTCATCATGTTTTCCATATTATTGACAGAAAGATAGGCGCCTAGCTAGCTAGTAGAATTTTAATTTGATTTCCCATTATCATCTATATTTTCTAAAAGCAATTGGGCAATTTTAGCATCAGTATGTTTCCTGCAACTTTTGTAGCCAGTGTTCATTCTTCATCAACCGGCCACTTCATTACGATTTTTGATAGTATGTTTCCTGCAACAATCATTTCACTATGGTTGTTGCCTTCACCGGTTGAGGCTCTTTATTGAGTCATTTTGCCGTTTGCTACTGCCTTGTGCAGCCATTAAAAAGGTCCGACTTGTTTATATAGTTCTTTTAGAATCATGAATGAAACTATTGCCTACTATTTTTCTGTATGTTTGTACTATCTCTACCGTTTGGGCTGTGTTGTTGGGGTGCCCCACCTCCTTATCGTTCAATCCTGTAATCCGATTTCTCATATTTCAATTTTTTTTAAAAAAAATAAATAAATAATTGGGCAACTTTAGAAAAGTCGCTATAAAGAAGGTAACCCTTATTGCTGTTTTGCCATTGCTGATAAAAATGCTTTACACGTGAATAGTACTGAGCCACCCCTAAAATTATTAGAAACATTATTTTAATAAATATTTAGATGGTGAGATATATTATCATATATAGGGTAGGTTTGGATTTCTGTAATGAATGATAGGTTTTGAATAATGTTAGCCTTTGTCCAAACACATGCACGCAAAATACATTCAAACCGCAGTGATGCATCAATTTGCACAACACGTTGACACCGCAGTGATGCATCAATTTTGAATAATGTCAGCTTTGTCCCTTGGTGTTTCTCTCCCCAACACATGCAAATTGATGCATCATACGTAGCGTTTTGTCACGTTATCAATTTATATACTAATGTTAAGCAATTTGACGTAAGGATAGATTACATTCCACAATGATAATGTGGCAATCCTAACAAACCATTGCATCAATCCTTATTATATATATATATTAAGGATTAGTTGAAGCTGTCATGTTATTATTGTAGAATAAAAATATAATGTCTAGCCTTACTTTATATAAATCTCAAAGTATTCTCTAACTAACAAATAGTGCTTGATGCAACAAAACAATATATTATTTCTGCCTTATATATTCCTCTAAGAAAAGAAGATGGTTCACCAATAATTTAATAAAAGGCTTTAGAGATTAAAAATAAGCTAATTCTCAATAGATCAAAAGAGCTTCTCTTAATCTTTTTTAAAAAACAAAACAATGACAAGACTGAGGCCATTATATCTTGCACATTCAAAATTATCCTTACAAATAAATGTTTTTTAAAAGGTCTGTAGGGGCCGGGCCCCCACTGGTCCTAATGTAGCATCAAGAATGGGCAGTGGGCAATGGGTTTTGATCTCCCCATATCATCACAATTATGGCACCCATCACAAGAAAACAGAAACATCTAAAATATTAGGCGAAGAACTGTGATCACATGGTGAAAGATTTTAAATATTTAATTAGGTTTTTCTCCCTATAGTTTACTTTGCTGACATGGCAAAGGGGATGACGTGTTATAGATACGTGGTTTAGACAAATGACGTGATAATTCTTGCGTTTTAATTAAGTCAGTAATTAAATTGAAACATGTGTTTTGTATTTTTTTTTTTTTTTTTTTTCATGTCCATACAAGAGAAGGGAGAGAATTCGAACTAGTGATCTCTACTTCATTAAACGTGGTCTATAGCCGATTGAACTACCCTTTGAGAACAACATGTGTTGTTATATAATTAGATTTGCCGAGGCAAACCAATGGAATCTGTCAAGATTTCGAATAAAACATCATAGTAGAAACTTATTTGTTATTTTCACATACTATAGGAAGCTCTCAAAATATTTTTATACTACAGTGAGCTTATTGCAAATTAGTGTAACCACACAACTGATTCTACACTTTTTCCTATAAAGTAAGGGAATAATCAATCAAATAAGAGAAAGCCACACGGGACTAGAAATTATTTATCCAAAGTGCATTAGCACTTCGCCAATGTTATGGTATAGTAACACACTATGAATATGCTCCCGATTTACCTGAAAGGGGGGATATTAGCATTCTATTTCGGGCCTCATGTCAAGACCCCTTTGGGAGGCAATAGCCTTATATATAAACTCACTAAATCTAGCCCTCACCAAAAGAATCCATAAATGAAGTCTTTCCCCCAAAGAGTTTCACAATCTCTGCCTGTTGAGTAACCACGAGCAGCTTCTCACAACAAAATTTCCAAAATAAGCCAGAAGAAGATGAAGAATGAACCTTCAAACCTTTCAGCAGGAAGATGCACCTGTGGTCTCGGGTTCCACGAAGCATTCCAAACAGTTTCTAAATTGGAAAGCAAGAAAATTTCCCTCCTTAGACATGAAAAAGTAGAGTAGAAAGAAACAATTGGGTGAAAATATCCAGTACCAAAAAAATGATACAGAAAAGACAAGAAGCAGAAATTACTTCATGGCTCAATATCAGGCACCCCCAATAAGAAGGAACTTTGATCGCTGGATCCAAGGAGTGGAATGTACTCTGATCCTCTCACATGAGCACTAAAGCAAGCTACAAAAACAACTTAAGTTAAACCTGAAAACCAGTAAAGTGGAGTTATGTACCTAATCAGAGAAATCTTATACAGTTCATCATGCACGCAAAATACATTCAAAGCTGACATTCTCATTTTTATTAACCAAAAAAATGTTACGGTTGAATAACTCTTCAGAAATATTGTTCAGATTTCAGAATATTTCCACTCAAAAATTGGAAGTTCACAAATAAATAGTTAAAAGTAAAGGGGAAAGAAAGACTCGAGAATAATTAACTTTTCTGATTTCTTGCCAATATCTTTCAGTCCCGCCGGTCGTGAGTTGTGTCTACCTCTAAAAAGAAACATGTTAATTTTTTCCAACTTATCTGAGATGTTGACAAGCACCTTAACACATACATGCATGCATGCTACTTTACCATCAAAGCTCATGTTTCTTATTATATAATCAGTTGAACACTTGCTAATGCATCCACAAACAGATGTGCACTTCCCACGAGTAATAATGTCATATATAGTGCTCAAGTTTTAAAAAGTTCAAAAGTATACTCCCAATCAATAGCCTCTTTCCATAACGTCAAATCTGTCAAAAATCCTTTTCTACATCAATATATAAATGAAGATTCTGCATGTCTATTAGTACTTTTTATTATTATCTAGATCATGTTAACTAGTAATACTCTACAGGATTTTAACATGTTTCATCTATTTGAAATATAACAGGTCATGCTTACAAATTTGGGCAGGAAATTTGTCAACACAATACCATTCTCTATTTTCATTACGCTTTGGAGCATTGTATCCATCTTTGTCTTCATATCAGAACTATCATCCATATCTGGGACTAGAAGAGTCAGCATCCTGTAGATATCACGTACAAACCTGCATATCTTCTCAGCAAAGTCAAGTTCACCTTCTGGTATTCGACCAATCGCCAACCGCATCAGCTCTCCAGTCAAGTCTGCAAGCTGTACAAGAACACTAAGCACCTCTTTTCCCAAAAAAAAATAAAAATAAGGAAAAAATAAAAAAGTGTGTGCAATCTTTAGACAGTTAGCCACGTAGTTAGTTGTCCAGAGGTCAAATAAATAAATCAATTTGACCACTTTAATTGCCATTAGATTAACTACATCTACAAAGAATACACCATACTGGATGTCAACATATGTCCCATAGCACCACTGATGTCCCATTCAGATTTCAGACACAGAACCATCAATAGTCTATCATTTACAAAACAAAATATAATTAAAATACCATAAAGTTAATTAAGGCAATTACCCCCAAGAGATAGTCAAGGACATTAATCTGCAAAGGCTCAAAAGACGGATCACTAAGTGGTAACAAAGTCGCATTCATCTCATCAAGATTCAAAAGAGTCCCAGTTTTGCAGAATTTACAGAATGTTGCAGCTTCAACATATTCTTGTACCTGCAACCGGCCAGGCATAAATTGAGTCAACTTAGCTGTATATTTCAGGGCTAAGAGGGCTTCATAGGTTAGGAAACGAAAAGGCTACCCCAGGTGAGTATGCTCGTCTTAGCTTCCAAAAATCAGACCCTTGCAGTTCTTTCACTAGTCGAGACATATACTGATCTGTCACAGCTGCCAAATCCTTTTCTGCCTTCTCCAAAACTTCTTCTTTGTTGTGTTTGCCAATTCTGTTTAATATGAAATTGAAACACCAATTTGTTAGTGTATATAAACAAGATGAAGCCCTAGTAAAGATAAAATTGCCACAATATTTAATATGGTAGCTCGTGGGGTGGGTGGTATTTTAATGAGGTTCATGAGTTGTACAGGGTGAGGTTAATAAAAAATATCAAGAGGGGCTAGGCAAAGTTTGCTAGTCATACCAAATTTGAGGTAGGAAACAGCTCCAATATTAGATTTTGGCATGACTCGTGGTGTGTGAAGATCAAGCCCTTAAGGAAACTTTCCCAGATTTGTACAGTTTAGCTCGCATTAAGGATGCCTTCATGACAGATCATTTGGAGCTTTCTAGTGGCTTTAAGTGGAAAGTAAACTTTATCAGAGCAGCTCATGATTGGGAAGTGAATGTCTTTGTTTTTCTTTTCAATTTATTGTACTCTTCTAGAGTGAGCCGGGCAGGTGAAGACAAACTTTGTTAAGTCCCTTCAAAGAGAGGGTCGTTCCACGTTATATTGTTCTATAACATCCTTGTCCCTAATGATGGTAGTCCCTTTCTTTGGAAGACTATTTAGCGGAATAAGGTTCCCATAAGAGCAACATTCTTTTCTTGGTTGGCAGTCTTAGGGAAGATCCTCACGATGAATAACCTAAAGAAGCGGCATATCATAGTGGTGGATTGGAGTTGTATGTGTAAGAGGTGTGGGGAGTCTGTAGATCATATTTTTCTCCACTATGAGATTTATAGTGCCTTATGGAATGTTATCTTTAATCGTATTTGGCTAACTTGGGTTATGCCTAAAAAGGTGGTTGATCTTTTTGCTTGTTGGAAAGGGTTGAGTGGCAGTCCCCAAAGTGCAGTAGTGTGGAAGATAATACCGCCATACCTTTTGTGGTGTATTTAAAGGGAAAGAAATGATAGGAGTTTTGGAGACCACAAAAGGACGATGGTGGATCTAAAGTCCTTTTTCTTCAATACTTTTTACCAATATGCAGCTACTTTAGACTTGCTAATTTGCTTTTCTAGACTGTTTCTCTCTTTCTAGTTAGGCATTCCTTTTGTATACCTAAGTTATGCCTTTTGCGCTTTTTAATGATATATAAAAATATAAACTAAAAAATAAAACTCCCGGTGCCCCCCCCCCCCCCAAACACACAAAATCGGAGAAAAAAAAAAACCCATTACCTGTGCACCTGAAATATGACCTTTTTGCTGTTAATGGTGATGTCACGACTTGCTTTCACCACTCTTTCACGTTTTTCATTCTACAAAAGAAAAAAAAAAAAAAATAGTAATATGGGTGGGCAGTGCCAATAAATGAATATTTGTGGCAAACCACATAATGCCAATAACTTTTATTGTGCATAACTACAAGCTTGGGTATTTTGCAGAATGTATCCTCTTGTAGAGTGTTACAACTTCACACAATTTTTTATGATGTAATGATTCATTAAAAACCACCAAATGGGGTGAAAGTGTTATGACCCAAGGAAAAGCGATAGCCATATCTGTGCTATCACCTCAAAAGGACTAGTTATTTGAAGCTTCCCTAAAATCACTTATAAAGCCTAACTTCACCTAATAAGTAATATGTGACTTGGTACCCATGAGTGTCTTTATAAACCACCCATTTTATGTGAGCTATTCATCTTCCTAATATGGGACCGAGGTGCCAAGTTCATGTCATGCAATGCTAACAATACCACATGGCATTACTAGGTGACTCTGGTGTCATTTGTTATGACTCAGGTCAAAGCGCTAGCACATCTACTCTATCATCTCAAAAAAACTAATCAATTTGGAGCTTCCCTACAATCACTTATAAAGCCAAATTTCACCTAATAACTAAGAAATATGTAACTTAGCGTTCATGAGTGTCTTTATAAACCACTCACTCTATGTAAGCTACTCATATTCCCAATATGAGACCAGGATGTTACAAAATGGCTACATGGAATTCACGACCAGGAACATTGACGACCTTATACACTTTTTCTTGTACACCCTTTTCACTTGGACTGCTGGTTGGCTAGCGCCTTTAGTGATCAGCTTCCCTGACTTCCTTTTATGTTTTCTTCTTCTTTTTCTCTCTCTGTCACTCTCTTGTATACTCCCTGTGTACTAGGGCTGCGCTACTCTGCGCTTTGATTAATACATCTTTTTTACTTATCAAAAAAAAAAATGGCTACATGGAATTCATGCATCCGACTTCACACGACATCCACGCCCATGTCCAGTCATATAGTTATTAAGTAAAAGTACCTAATCAAGCAACTGCACTATTAGGCTGAATGCTTAACGCCAAGGACCTACCATGCAATTGTACTTTACAACTCACTTTGTTCACATCCTCATGCTGTGTACACATATTAATTGTCTGTCCACATATTTCACATGCAATGTGGTGGACCATCAAATGTAAGACAACATGTTGGATCAATACACACAGATTTGGAGCAGTCATGATAGGAAAGAAAAGTAGATTGATGCACGACCAATAACTATTACAAATAAAAAGCACTACCATTTTTAGCTAAAAGCTGAAAGAGCTGAATTCTGGACAATCCTAAACATTGGAACGTGCAAGTGAGCATTTTAATTTTTAACTCTTAAAAATCACTTCTGTGACGATTGCAGCTTAACCATATATTCATTGATTAAGACTCAAAATCAATTAAATGGGAAGTTTTAAGCTAGCATCCAGGTTGCATCACAGAGTTGGGCAATTTTAAAAAAATGAATTCAAAACTACCGTTAACTCTTGGTTCCTTGCTTCCATCATAGATCAAGCACATTGACATAATACACAGAGAATCAGGTACAGTTTCCATGCTTTAGACGAGCTTGGGTAAAGAAGTAATCTCTTTTTTTTTCAAAGTTAAAAATAAAAATAAATAAAAAAGGGAACAAGGAATTGAGGCTATCTCTATCATAAAACAGAATAATTCTAATCCCACCATAAAAAGTTCAGCTCAAAGGGACTCATTGGAGAAGAATTATCCATTGTGGAAGCCTAAAACTAGGCTTGGCCCTTACTCAATATAAGAAGTATATTTGGTCCAATAAGTCTCCAAGGTATTAGACTGTTATTAGTAGATAATTATTTTAGCTATTTATTTTTTTCCAGTACAATGGGCTGGAGGTAAGGAAGAGGGTCAATCGAATAAGGAAGCGGACAATTGGCTGGAGGTAAGGATGGGTGAAGCAAGTGGTACGGGTGGCAAAGTGTCTTGTAGTCTGGATGGGCTTGATGTGTATTGTACAGACAAACAGGCATGGACGGGCAAGTATAGAATTTGTGCTTTGTAATAGGGAGGATCCCTTTGTTTGTGAACCTTTGAATTGTTTCTCCCCTAGCGTGTTTACCCAACCTGAGTGTTCAGAGCCTATGGCTTCTAGTTGGGTCTTGCAGAAGGTGAAGGATATTCGCCATTTTATTGGTCTATCTTGTGATGGGTTTGAAGGGCAATTTATGGAGCTGTTTACAGCTATCAAAGCAAGTCATAATCAGGAGGGATGGGTTTCTAACTCCAAAACAGTCTTCAGAAGTAATAGAGAGTTGGAAAGATTATCCTGCTCGATAAACTATGATTCAACGGGTGGATATTCAAGCCGTAGCAGAGTAAAGAGGAGCGGTATCTTGGTTTATCCATGAAGCTCGAATTGTTATCATGGAATTTACTCAAATAATGGGAAGGCAGATGTTATTTGTCTTCGGGAGACCAAGATGGAGCTTATGTCCTATAGTATTGTGTTTAGCTTATGGGGTTGCAGTCATGTAGATTGGTGTTGTTTGGATTCAACAATCGTCATTGCAAGTGCGCGTGGTACCTAAAAACGACAGTGAGGGGGCTTCTCGCTCCCAATTCCTTACTACTTTTAACACGACAAGCTCTTCTGGAGATAACTTGAAAAGTAAAACAAAGGGTATAACTATTTTTTTCGACGAAATTTGGTGTTTAATTTATTCATGAACAACATTCACAGTCTAGCAAAGAAGTATAGCATTGTAATAATTGGCAATTTTATACAATACAGTAATCGACATGGGAAAAGAGGGGTATGAGATAAAAGAGGCATTACGAGGCTGTTGAGGTATTCGGCGTATTTGCCGAAAGCGTCCTTCATGGAAGACTCGGTGGTAATTGACCTCGACCTTTTCACTGAGCTCTGCAACGCAGACGTCCCTGCAACTGTTGCTGCGTAAGTGAGAGTATCGGTTTAGCGCTGTTAATCAAAGCACGGAACAGAGGTATGTGCGAGAGAGAGAGAGAGAGAGAGAGAGAGAGTTACATTGGTGGAGGCGGTGGGGCTTGGTTGCCATGAGAGAGATCCTGTGAAATGCAGTGGAGTAGAACATCTGTCACTACTGGACACCCGAAGCGCCTTCTCTACCCTCGGGTAGGAACTATTAACCTTTTTTCTTTTTTCTTTTTTCTTCGGAAAAATATAAAAAACCCTTCAAACTAGCGGTCGTTTTCGATTTAGTCCCTTAATATTTCAATAGTTATAAAGTAGCCGCCCAAACTACCAAAGTATTGCATTTTAGCCACTCCATTAGTCAAAACCGTCAGTTTGGTCAAAAACTGCAAAACGACGTCATTTTGTTGGAGGCTACTTTATCACTTTTTGAACATTAAGGAGCTAAAATGAAAACGATTGGTAGTTTTGGAGGGCTTTTTTATATTTTTCCAACAAAAAAAAAAAAATCATAAAAAGGGCATTGTAGTAACTTACCCATAACAAAACGACGTTGTTTTGCAGTTTCCGTCCAAACTGACGGTTTTGACCAACGCAATGGCCAAAATGCAATAGTTTGGTAGTTTGGAGGGCTGCTTTATCACTTTTGAAACATTAGGGGGTTAAATCGAAAACGACTGATAGTTTTTGAAGCTTTTTTATATTTTTCCTTTTTTTTTCTTATCTTTTTTTATTTTAATTTATTTTTTTAATTTAATTTAGAAAGCGGGGCTGAAAGAAGACCAATATAGTTAGAGGGTTGCTAAGCATCTCAATATTTTTTTTCAAATTTCCTTTTCCAAATGATCTAGACCCCACATTCATTTAAGAAAAAATATATATATATAAATCTATTTATTTATTGACTAGACCAGATCATTTGGGAAAAAATGTTGAGATGTCTAGTATTATCCATATAGTTATTCTACACGTGCATTACAATAGTAGCATCTTCCTCTTAAGAGCAGCGCATGAGATGCCTACATAATGTAAACCGCAAACGCTTTCTCAAGTTCAACTAAGTGACCGAGTTACAACATAATTTTATATGTCATTATTGTGTCTCTCTTGTGTTCCTCAAAATTAATATGATTTTTAAAATTACCATTGAATTTATAATGGATTATTATTTAATTTTAATCCAATTATAATTTTAAAGGTCACATTATTTTCTAAGGAACACAAATAGAACAATTGCCATTACTTTCTATCCAAACGCAAAACAACTAATGCTAATATGATTGATGATTTTCATCCTCAGAGTTAACCTCTCATTTTAATACATATTCAACCGCTTTAAAAATTTTATTGAAACCACAAATCACCGCTACTATTTTTTATTTTTTTTTAATAGATAGCTTATTACTATTGTGATTATGAACAAGTTAGCATTGAATCCTCAAGTTTATCTAATTTAATTTTGTTCAAACCCACTTTATTTAATTTTACTTTTCAAGCAAACTAGATTTTTGTTTACAAGTTATTCAATTAGTTCATTTATTTATTTGTTATGACATAAAGTAAATATCTTTGCTACTCATTAGTTATTTAATTATTGTTAAAAAAAATTTATTATTCTAAGTAATAAGATAAATTAATTCTTATTTAAAATAAGTAATACAAAACATTAACTAGTATTGTTCTCAAGGGGTAGCTTAATTAAATGTAAACCACACCTCATTAAGCAAAAGTTACTAGTTCGAACTCCCCCTCGCCCTTCCATTGTGTGGACATGTCAAAAAAACATTAACCAGTGCTCCATTCAATTTGTCGTTTTTAATTAAGGGTGGATTGCACGTGCCAATTTACTGGAGATGTATCTAACAACCCAATCACATATTGAAAATGTGAAGAGTGGCTTATATAAAGTGGATTATTTATAAAAATAGTTATGAGTGCTAAGTTTTACATTGCTTACTTAATGGATAAAACTAAACTTTAGACAGGATTATAGAGAAACTCTAAATTGATTAATCTTTTTGAGATGATTGTGTAAGTAGGACTGGATTTTTCATGAGTTAAAACTTAAACCCTAACTGGAGTGGTATATCGGTCATTTCAGTAGATCGGGTTAAAATGTCTAAATTACCAACCTTCTTTTGTCCCAGCGGGAAGTAGAGAGACCAGTGGCGGTCGGTCAGAAACCGTTGGCTGGGAAAAAAAAAATACAGTTCAGGGAGAGAGAGAGAGAGAGAGAGAGAGAGA